>NC_057795.1:583314829-583618438 GCF_018294505.1 Triticum aestivum
CGACCCCCCGAGGCCGACGGGTTCTTATATTTGTGAATTATTAGTTAGGTCATATATTTTTTGATTTTGTTATGAAAAACATCATATATAATTGTGTTGATCGGGTTGATTTAAATGTGCAGTTGTTTCACCGCTGCGAGGTTTGGTGTTCGACGACCTCGCCGTGCGTTTGACGAGCTTTGCCCCTTCGTTCGTGGGTGAGCACAAATGACATGTCCTCCTCCCCCATTAATTATTTGCTCTGTTCCGGAGTTCGTGCCGATGAAATTTAATAGCTAGCTATATATGTGTCTTGAATCATCAGTATGCGTAACCAATATGTGTCTCCCGTTCGAAAGCGTCATAGTTATAAATATGCATGCATTTGCATATTTATAACCTTGATTCTTCCGAATTGTCCAACGCTCTCCATGGACAGCCCGAGTATGTGTAGATTGGGTTCATATTCCCATATGCTTTGCTCCAGATCCGACACATAAATTTCGTCAGTGCCTCCCTTGTTGTTCTCCGGGTACACATCCTCTCTGTTTATTGCAGAGACGTGTATCAGGAGAACAGCGGGGAGGTGCTGCCAAAATTTTGCGTCGGATCCGGAGCATAGCATGGGAAAATGAACCCAATCTACACATACTCGGGTGGGATTAGGACCTATCATTACCTATTAGAGTGTAGGTTGCATGGACGTAATAAAATTGACAAAGTAGATCAACTGATGAATATATACATGGTGAATTATATATATAATTGTTGTGTGTCCAGTAGCTCTGAAAGTCAAGATGAGTGATCGTGCGTGGATGTATACCGGTCACGCTGGTCAGAACAAATGGAGCGCTGAATGGTTCACAAAAACCAAGGGGTTTGTGAAAGCCGCATTTGCAAATGGCCAGAGGAAAAACTGGTGCCCCTGTTTCCAGTGCAGCAATTGGGAAAAGAGGACAGAGGCTGAAATGGGCAAACACCTGCAGAAGAATGGTTTTACGCCCGATTATACGGTGTGGACATTTCATGGTGAGTCTGCCCAACATGACCGAGCTGAGGTGGATCGTCCTTGCACCGACGAGCATGGTACCGGGATGGAAAACATGGTGCAAGACTATGATGATGCTCGGGATTCGGACGAGGAGATGGAGGAATCTGCAAAGGCCTTCAATGAAATGTTGGAGTCTTCAAAACGTCCGCTCCACGAGAACACTGAGCTTTGTCAGTTGATGCCATCTCACAAATAATGGCTCTGAAGGCTCAGTTCCACTTGGGCAGAGAATGCTACGACGCAATTATGACAGTATTTGGACGCTTTCTACCCGAAGGCCATGTAATGCCTGCAAACCTGTACTAGTCGTCCGTGCACTAAAGATGCCCTATGAGAAGATACATGCCTGTGAGAAAGGATGTGCCTTATTTAGGATTGACTATGCGGACTTGAACTATTGTCCCATTTGCAAGTCTTCCAGGTATATTGTAGTAGACAACGGTATGGGTGAGAAGACAGACCAAAATCCCCGTTAGTGTTCTTCGGTATATGCCAATCGTACCAAGACTTCAACGTATTTTCATGGTCGAAGAGACGGCCAGACAGATGACATGGCACAAAAGAGGCAAAAGAACCGAACTAGATGCAGATGGGAATCTGATGATGGTACACACATCGGATGGTGTTGCGTGGAAAAAGTTTGATGAATTACATGCTGACAAAGCGGAAGATCCGAGGCATCCTCGAGTCGGCATCAGCACGGATGGGTTCAGTGTGTTTGGTATGACGGCAGCCCAATACAGTTGTTGGCCCATATTTGTCTTTCCACTCAATCTCCCCCCGGACAGATTATGCAAAGAAGGAACATTTTCCTGACGTTGATAATTCCAGGGCCCAACTATCCAGGGAAAAATATGAATGTGTACATGCAGCCGCTTAAGGATGAATTGCAAGAAGCCTGGGATAATGGGTTCAAGACATACGACGCCTATAGCAAACGAAACTTCATAATGCGTGTCTGGTACATGTACTCGATGCATGACTTGCCGGCGTATGCGCTATTCGTTGGCTGGTGTGTGCATGGAAGGTTCCCGTGCCCCACATGCAAGGGAGCTCTTGAGTTTCGTTGGCTTCAGGCCGGTCGCAAGTTTTCTTGCTTCGACATGCATAGACAGTTCCTGGATCCTCGCCATAAGTTCAGGAAAGACAAGAAGAACTTCATCAGAGGTAGAGTTGTAAAAAACTCTGCACCACCTGCGTTGACAGGACAACAGACCCTGGATCAGTTAAACGCTCTCGAGCCAGATCCAGAACGTCCAGGGTACTTCAAGGGGTATAATTCTGAGCACGCCTGGACTCACAAAACATGCTTATGGGATCTGCCTTACTTCAAAGACCTCCTTTGCCCACACAACATCGACGTGATGCACACTGAGAAGAATATCCCCGAGGCACTTTTTGGTACATTGTTCAGCATAGATGGGAAGTCAAAGGATAATACTGAGGCTAGAGTCAATCTGGAGGCGCTATGTGATAGGCCGTTACAAAACATGAAACAACCGAAAGGAAAGCAGAACTGGACGAAGCCAAAGGCATGGTTCAATCTTGGAAGGCCAGCTATGAGGGAAATTATCTTGTGGGTGAAAATGCAGTTGATGTTCCCCGATGGGTATGTAGCGAATCTAAAGAGGGGAGCGAGTCTTGATAAATTGAAGATATTTGATCTCAAGAGTCATGATTGGCACATATGGATTGAGCGGGTAATGCCGGTGATGTTGCGTGACTTCATCCCTGAGGATGAATGGCTAGTATTGGCAGAACTCAGCTATTTCTTCCGTGTTCTTTGGGCGAAAGAACTATCGCCTGGCGTGCTAGAAGAAATGGAAGAGTTGGCGCCGGAGTTGATCTGCAAGTTAGAGAAGATCTTTCCACCGGGCTTCTTTAATCCAGTGCAGCATTTGATTTTGCATCTCCCGACCGAGGCAAGATTGGGGGGGCCCGTGCAAAATCGTTGGTGCTACCCAACTGAGAGGATGCAGAAGACGCTTCGAGAAAATGTAAAAATAAATGTAGAATTGAAGCGTCGATGGCTGAGGCATTCATCACTGAGGAGGCGGCAAACTTCGTGATAGCACACTACGAAACCAAAAATCGTCATTTGCATAATCCGAAGCCTTGATACAGTGCTGACAAGCCTAAAAAGGGTGGATCCAACCTCAGCCTATTCAAAGGGAATCTCGCACCAGCTAGTGTTTCAAATCTAGTATCTTTGGATAACGAAGAATGGCGGACCATTTCGTTGTATATATTCAATAACCTGATAGAAGTGCGGCCGTACATCGAGTAAGTTCTCGGTACATTGTTTTGCAACTTCTATTTCCTTTGAACTGCTCTTATTCCTGGATATTTCAAACAATCGATACGTCGCCCTATTCTCGTATGGAGTGGTGATCCAAAAGGATTCCGTCGAAGAGTATGAGCTTCTCGCAAAGCAAGGAGGCGGCTATCCCGGTTTCATCTCTTAGTTCAAACAAACAGTAAATTCTATTAGACAATTTCATTTCATTCGCTAATTTGTGCGTAATGCAACAATCCTTTCATATTAAACTTGTAGGCTAATTCAGAGTCTATGGACGCCGAATTGAGACAAGTCACTAATGGTTTTGACTATAAGGTCCGTTCATTTGACAAATACGACATCAACGGGTATCGCTTTCGTACCTATGGCAAAGAGCTATCTATGGCCGACCGAAAGTCTACAAATTGTTGTGTATCTGCTATCGGCGAAGGAGGTATCGAGTATTATGGGAGAGTTGAAGCAATTTATGAACTTCTATTCTATGGTGAAAACCCACCGAATGTCGTAGTCTTCAAATGTTATTGGTTTCAGCCGAAGGAGACTAGAAGGACTCATGAACATATAGGGCTAGTTGAAATCAACCAAAGCACCCATTTAGATGTTCCTGATGTCTATATTACGGCTCAACAGGCGACCCAAGTATTCTATCTACCGTGGGCCTGCCAAACTAATGCAAATCTGAAAGGTTGGGATGTCGTTTATGAAGTGCTGCCACATGCTAGACTATCTCCCCCAAAGGAAGAGGATTATGAACCTCACGTTAACCCAGACACATATGAAGGAGAATTCTTCCAAGAGACACGTCTTTCCAAAAAGCGTTTCAAGAAACAGTATACTTCACCCCAAAACATTGAAGTAGACAGCGATAGTGAATCCAACATCACCCCAGAGGAGGAACAAGAAGAGCTAGAACAAGAAGAGGTTACTACTGCGGATGACCTCTCAATGCTTGACCGATTACATAAAGGTGGCCTTCCACATGTTGATGCCACTGAACCCTAATAGCCTGTCATTGATTATAGTGATGATGATGATGATTATGCATTTATTGATGATACTGATCGAGATTATTAGCAGTGTCAGGTATTCAAATTTTTTATGTTGTACTTGATGATGATACACTTAAGTGATATACATATTATTATTCATGTCGGTATTTTTTTATGTTGTACTAATTTCTTTTACTCTTTGTCATGGCAGGTGTTGAAAGATGGAAGGGGAGCTGACTGAGGCCAAGGACAAACGTGCCCAAATTGAAGGTGTGCCACACCATCAAGGTAGCTCCAGCTTATATCAGTTCGGGCGGAATTGGGTATGTGGTTTGCTTCATGATTAATGCAATTCATTCATCATGCTAGCTTGAGCCTTTTAATTATTAATTTACTTTGTTTCTCTCTTTCAGGCATGCTACAATAAGACAGATAAGGTGCCAGAGGGGTACGACCTGTATGCCATGTCCCACACTGCCTCTTACAAGCAAGTCAATGGGAAGGCGAGGAAAGGGGAGGAGTTTAACCCAAGCCAGATTCCCTACAATCCAGAGCAGGTGATGATATCTAGTGGCGGGAGGTCCCGTGGCTCCATAGCCATTGATCCAGAGATTGCTCCTGAGACCACGGTGAGTTTAATTTGAATGGGCGTTACTTGCTAGTCTCAACATTTGAGTGTCATCATGCTAACGAAACATTGGAAATGATCTTTGGTGCAGCGTAACTCCACACAAGCATCACACGATCCTTCTCCAGCTACTGGCACGAGCCAGCCCGCTCCTACACCTCCATGATCAAGGTAAGTTTCTCTAGTTTTTTGCTTAACAAATGCATAAAGACCTAGACTTAGCTTTATTTCGTCCAATATGCTTACCTTAATGACCTAGAGTTAGCTTCTTTTCCTCCAAAATGACTTAATAAGCTTACTGACCTCCAAAACCAGCCATTTTACCTAAGTTAGCTCTAAAACGATCTATACTTAGCTTTGTTTCCTTCAAAATGACCTAAGTTAGTTAACTAGGTTTGCTCAATAATGACATGTACTTAGCTTACTTATGTAAAAAATGGCATAATTAGCTTAGTTAGCTCGTAAACGATCCATTTTACCTACGTTAGCTCTAAAATGATGCATTTTACCTAAGTTAGCTCATAAACGATCCATTTCACCTAAGTTACCTCACAAACGATGGCGTGCTTCTTCTTCTAGTCTTCATCTTCTAGTCACCTTTTCCTAACTTTCTTATTTGCCATTTTGCAGATTTCATTCACTTCTCGGAAGCTAGCTTGCTATGATGGAGTGCTTGTTTTTTATTTCATTCTCTTCTAGTATTCTTCTAGCTTGCTACGATGGAACTTGCTATCTTGATGAAACTTTGCATTGTAATATGTATGTGCAACTTCCTAATGGTTGCAACTTATGTGTATGTGCAACTTTCTATGTATGAATGGATGGAACTATATATGTATGTATGATGAAACTTATGTGCTGTTAAATAGCCCTGTGAAATATATCTATATATGTCATATATATTTGCTGTGAAAATTGTTGGATTCAAAAAAACAGAAAAAAGAGCCAATATGCAGGCTCTTTGCCGTCCGCCACCGATGACAATGGCCTCTTTGCCAACAGCCGCGGACGGCAAATGAGGCACGTGTCAGCCAACTGTGCTTCCTGGGAGCTGACCCATTTAGTCATTTTGCCTACAGTGGCAGACGACAAAGGCAGGAAGAATTTTGCTGTCAGCAGCGGACGGCAAAGGCAGGACGAATTTTGCCGTCAGCAACAGATGGCAAAGTCCTGCCTTTAGCCACCTAACAGACTAATAGCGAAAATTTTGTCGTCTGTGTTCTTTGCCGTCTGCTGCTGATGGCAAAGACCCTTTGCCGTCAGCCACCAAAAGCGGACGGCAATGTAGCTCTTTACCGAACCTTTCTTTGCTGTCCACGTTTGCCGTCCGTGGTGGAGGGCAAAGACCTTTGTCATCCGCTATTCATGCCTTTGCCGTCCGCCGTGGCAGACGACAAAGGAGCTGATTCCTGTAGTGACTACCGTGTCATTGTCGTCTGCGCCCGCGCGAAGGAGGGGCGAATGGTGGCTGTCGCGGCGGAAGCCGGTCGCGCCCGCGCCGACCCGCAAACTGGGTGCGGACGTGGAATCTACATTCGAGACCTTGATGCCACATGGATCCTGCAATCTAAAGGAGCAATTTAGGCCAGTCAACTCTTGTGAGCCGTTGGATGCAACATGGATGGCGAGAAGGGCTTCTTCAACCTCCGAAATTGATGCACGGTTCATCTTCTCAGCCCGCCACAAGCCTAACCGTCTGCCGCCGCCGTCCCGGCCTCCCTTGAACCGCCTGCCACCGCCATGCTCCAACCACCCCGCCATACATTTAACCCCGGGCACGATCCATTTTTTTGGTGAACTGCATTCCACACCCAACACTCATAAGATAGATCATGGGCACCCTGCCACCCTAATATAGATACTGGGGTAGCTTCTCTGCCATCTTCTTCCTTCGCTCCGTCGAACTTCTTTCACAAATCGACTGACCCAAATTATACTACTAGTACGAACGTATTAAGCACAGTAGGAACACAAAGATACGAGCAGTAGTACCAACTGCAAGAAGAATAGTAGTAAGACATAGTACTAGTACTACTATACATACTAAAGAGTTCAAATAACGAGAAAGAACATGGAGTTCAAATAACAAGAAAGAACATAAACATGGTTCTGCTGGGGGCTCAACACAACACACCCCTGAAAATAAACTAAGCAACTTGTCCGCTTGACACTGCAATAGAACCAGCATGAGCGACGACACTACCACCTTACTCGGAGTCTGAGTCCATGTCCTCGACCTCGTCCTCATCCCACTTCCTCTTCCTCTTCGCCGACGCTTCTTTGCTTGAACTGGACACTGGGCTCTGCTTCTTCATCCAACCCTTGTAGATATTTAAAGAAAGGTAGGCATCCATTGCTGCATACAGGATGTGATCTTCATCTAATGTCTTTGACTCCCATGCATGATGAAACTCGTGGTGAGGTTTCTTCAGTTTAGTGTATGAAGGATCAATCATGGTTGCTGCCAGGGTTAGGATTGAATGCTGAGAGGAGGACACCAGGATTGCCTTCTGGAGATCGAAGGGCTAGCCTACAATGAGGCCTTTCCGACCCAGGACATCGTTGTCATTCCTGAAGTCTATAGTAACGAATTTCACTCTTTAGTCCTTGAGGAAGTTCTTAAAATCCTGGCACTCAACGTCGGCATGGCATATGTGGTAGACCAAGCACATGTTATGTACGCAAACCTAGATCACGGCGGGCTTCTTCTTCTCTGCCTCCTTTAGAATCTTCTCTCTTTCCAGGACTGTGGTGTACTCAACATCTAGCCCAGCGACCCACTCATCCTTTGAACTATCGAACATGCGTAGGAAGCAATCAAGGCATGCTTTCACCGTTGTGGATCCACATGTGTAGATGACAATGAACTCATCGCCGGTGATGGCTCTAACCTAGTACTCAGCGGCGACCATGGAGATTTGGGAGGCCATGGATTTTGGAGGAGGGTTAGGAGAAGTTGAACTGGTGTAATGTGAAAGGATGGGACGACTGGGAGCGAACTGTTGTAAGGTACTGTACTAGTAGAAGAAGGGGACGAGCAGGGCGTGCGAACGGCATGGGGTTGTTGGCTTGCCCGGTGGATAAACGGCTGCAAGCCTCCAAAGAGTTCTCGAGTACTATGCGGGACCCACTAGATGTCATGTCTACTAGACCCATATCGTAGGCCTGACGGTATAGCTTCTGCCTATTCGTATGCCATGCCGGCGCATGGATGTAACTGTTGGAGATATGCCCTAGAGGCAATCATGTATGATGATATTTCCTATGTGTTTATGAATGAAGATAGTCCTTGGACATTATCAATGATGTGTATCAGCAAGTATGTGACTTGTTTGTGGGACTATGCATTGTATGATGACTGTCCTAAAAGGTCCCTAGTCGAAAGGGCTGTGTGGACGCGCAGCCAACTAGACTAGCATTTGACATGGTCGACGGCTTGGTCTCACTAGCCATGGAGCATTGGATCCTAACTGGATAATATGGACTTGGAAAGGTCTGGTCGGATTCGACGTAGGCGGATCCAAGTCGAGATAATGTCCAAGTCGGACAGACCCAACTATGAGACACAGCGATATGTCATATGTGAGTCTCTAGTACAACATACGTTCTATGTCCTAAGACCGGAGCTGGCGCATGTACTCGGGATGGTGACAGACCTGCTTTGGGTCGACCAAATGGTACTCCATAACTGGGTAGTTACAAAGGGTTGGTTTCATGCTTGTCTAGACCCATGCTGCGAGACATGGTCGAGCAAGATGGGATTTGCCCCTCTAACCAGGAGAGATATACTCCGGGCCCCTTGTGTGATCCGACCAGGATAAGCATGGCCATGCGACAAGGATTATGAGATAACCCGGATAGCGGTCGGCATCACTGGAACAAGAAAGTGGTCTGGCTAGCACAAGGATGACAATCTTGCCTTGAGCCCGACAACATATATCGTGTGGCAAAGGGACCATAAGTGTGGCATGTTGTACAGGTTCGCCTAATTAGCTTTATAGTCTGCTTGGTGTTCGACATGCCTTGCTAGAGGTCGCTACCAACCGTGCAGTTTGGAGGTGATCTGAACTGCGACCAAGCCAACTTTAACCTAAGGGGCTGCGCGCTTAAGGGAAGGAACCTACGAGGTCAGATCCGAGGACAGTGGTCGGATGTGATCCGAGCTGTATTTGGATTGTGGCCGAGTAGACTTGTGGGCTTTAGGGTCTGTGCGAGGCCCAAGTGTTGATCCCGCAACGGGCGCCTATATAAAGTGGAGGTGCAGCACACTCATACAGTTGATCGCTCGGCGCTATCACTAGGGTTTGCATGTGTTGCGAATAGCCACCTCCACTCGCCGTCGGTTGTCTGATCGGACCTAGCAGTCCGCCGCACAAGGTTCCTCCTGCACGCGCGGATACCGTTAGAGGTGGTGCACTTGCGCCACTCCGGCGAACCTGTTCGTGGGATCCGATCGGCTACATGGGAGACCGGCAAGGAGGAGACGACTCCAGGAATGCGAGGCGACTACGGGAACGCGCTGCCTCAACTCTACTTCCGCTGCACGACACTGCGCATCTAGTGGTAACGATCTGTGGTCCATTCCCGTAGCATGTTCCTGGTTGTTCTGCGCATAGGAAAATTTTAATTTGCAGTCGATGCACCCTACCGTAGAACCCAGCAGTGGTATCAGAGCCTCTGCTATAGGATTTGGATTCAGATCGTATGCATATTAGATATGTCGAGGCGGCAGATGAGATCTGTTGTCATTGATAAGATCAGCTATGTGCATGGTTGATGAGATCAATTGCACATGGGCATTGATGTGGCTCTGTTTTCTGATGATCGGAGTCGATGAGGTCGTGACACAACCTACCCCTACCGGTCGGTATCCGCCATCGAGGTTAACAGTGAAACATAAATCTGAATTGGACTTGCGATGATCAATGAGATCGGACAGATCAGAAAACTCGGTGGGACCGCCGTGTGCATAGCGCCTTGTATTTCGTACACGATCACTCAAATCGGTAGAATGCGAGTAACTCTGTTTTGCAGGTGTGATGTGAATAGTATGGCTCATGTATATGTGATGCATGTGTGTAATGTATACATGGCTTGCGTGTCATGTTTGTCAGCCGACAGGAGCTGAAGTGCTGTCATTATAATGTATAATGACCTGCATGTCGACTTGTGGCTCTATGTAAAATTCATTACTAGTTGTAGTAGTTGGATAATAGAGATCAGGTTGGTGGCTTGGCGTCCTGGCGTGACAAACAAGATGGAGTTCCTAGATGGTCATCAGAGTCAGAGCCGACCTTGAAGAACATCCAGGAAGGAGCCATACTATTTCACAATATGTGTTTATTTGTGATTGTTATGCTTCCTTGTTTCTATGCATGTTAGAATGGTAGAAAGATCCCTCATGAATATCAAGTAAATTGCCATTCCCGATGTTTCACCTTCACAAGTCAAGTACGTCTAGTAGTGGGCTCATAAAACTGGGGTGCTGCTAGGTGTCCTTGAACTGAAGGGTTCGTGTCGGACACGGACATGCACTGCATCAGGTTAACTTGACAAGGCTATCAAAATGGTTTTGGGCCTTATGGCAAAGAAGGTTGGGAGTCGGGGTATAAGATACCTTCCCGACCAACAGTAGTCATATAGAGATGCGATTAGCAAGGAGTTGCTTACTAGATAGGTATGTTGGCTAGCAGTGATGCTAAAGCTCACTAGTCGCATGCGCTAGTCGGATCCTGAATCACCGTGAGTCTGCGGAGGGATGCTGACTTATGTGGGAGTATTGATGTTTAGGCTAAAATTATTCTACATAAACACATTGCTTAGTGATTGCATATTTTCTGTTGTAGATCAATGGCACCACCTGCTCAACCCAACTTTGCATTGAAATCAATTCTGGAAAAGGATAAACTAAATGGAACAAACTTTACCACCTGGTATAGAAATCTGAGAATTGTTCTCAAGCATGATAAAAAGGAACATGTTCTAGAGGATCCACTTCCAGTGGAACCTGCCGATAATGCTAATGCCACAACTAAGAATGCCTACCAGAAACTTGTTGATGAATCAACGGAGATCAGCTGTCTGAGGCTGGCTTGTATGGAGCCCGATCTGCGACAGCATTTCGAAAATGTTGAGGCTTACGATATGATCGAGAGTCTCAAGAGCATGTTTCAGACACAGGATAGGACCGAAAGGTTCAATGTATGGCGATCCTTGATGGATTGCAAGCTGAAGGAAGGTGATCCACTGAGCCCACATGTGATCAAGATGATCGGATATGTGCAAGCTTTGGATCGGTTGGGCTTCCCGCTCTTGGATGAGGTTTCTACAGATGCAGTTCTGGGTTCTCTTCCGCCCATCTATGGTACATTCATCTCGAACTATCATATGCATGGCATGGATAATAAGCTCACTTAATTGCATGGGATGCTTAAAGTGGCAGAGCAGGATATTAAGAAAGGCACACATCAAGTGTTGATGGTGCAGAAATCGGCTAAGTTCAAGAAGAGTTCGTCCAAGAAAAAGGCTAAGGCAAAGGGCACGGAGACGGTAAGCTTCGCCGCTGTGCCAAAGTCTGGACCAGACTCAAAGACCATTTGCTACCATTGCAAGGAAACTGGTCACTTGAAGAGGAACTGTAGCAAGTGGCTTGTAGAGCATGGCAAGAAGGCCGAAAATGCTTCTTCAGGCAAAGGTACACTTGTTGCATATGTTATAGATATTTATCTTGCTGACATACCTAGTAGCTCTTGGGTATTTGATACCGGATCGGTTGTTCATATTTGCAACTCGATGCAGGGGCTGGTAAGAACTAGGCGTGTGGCACAAGGGGAGATTGACATCAGGGTCGGCAACAAAGCAAGAGTTTCTGCGTTGGAGGTCGACACGATGTAGCTCCAGCTTCCTTCCGAATTTATTATGGCATTGAATAATTGTTACTACATTCCTGCACTTAGTCGGAACATTATTTCTGCCTCATGTTTGATGAGTTAAGGTTATGAATTCAATTTAAAGGACAATGGTTGTTTGATATTTTTGAATGGTATGTTCCACGGCTATGCACCCATTGTTGATGGACTATTTATTTTGAATCTGGAAGCGAAACCTATCTATAATATGAATGTCAAGAGGCATAAGCCTAATGAGATAAATCCGACATACTTCTGGCATTGCCGGCTTGGACACATTAGTCTGAAACGCATGAAGACGCTCCATGATGATGGGCTCCTAACTTCATCCGACTTTGAGTCGTTCGAGACATGTGAATCATGCTTGCTTGGGAAGATGACTAAGTCTCCTTTCGCAAAGAGTTGTGAGAGGGTGTCTGAGCTGTTGGAACTTATACATAGTGATGTGTGTGGTCCGATGAGCACAACTGCCAGAGGCAGCTATCAGTACTTCGTGACTTTTACCGATGACTTGAGTAGATATGGATATATCTATTTGATGAGGCACAAGTTGGAAACTTTTGAAAAGTTCAAAGAGTTTCAGAACGAGGTTGAGAATCAACTTGGCAAGACTATAAAGCTTCTGCGGTTTGATCGTGGAGGTGAGTACATGAGCCAGGAGTTTGATGATCATCTGAAAAGTCGAGGTATTGTACCTCAACTCACACCTACGAGTATGCCACAGAGAATGGTATGTCAGAATAGAGGAATAGGACCTTGTTGGACATGGTCTGGTCTATGATGAGCAAATCGGATTTACCCTTGCCATTGTTGGGATACGCTCTAGAATTGCAGCTTTCACACTTAACAGGGTACCATCAAAATTCATAGACAAGACACCACATGAGATGTGGACCGAGAAGAGTCCCAGTTTGTCTTTTCTAAAGATTTGGGGTTGTGAAGCATTTGTGAAGCGACTTATGTCAGACAAGCTTACACCCAAGTCGTATAAATGCATATTCGTGGGATATCCAAGGGGAACCTTGGGATATAGCTTCTACAATCGGGAAGAGAACAAAGTGTTTGTTGCTCGGAATGGGGTTTTCATTGAGAAAGAGTTTCTCAGTCGGGAGGTCAGTGGGAGGACGGTCTGACTCGAAGAAATTCGAGGACCACTTGGGGACGGCTCAGCTGGTGATGAGATCATACCAGAGTCAGTCAGGGAACCCATAGTGGAAGCGGCACCGGAACCATGGAGGTCGGAAAGATTGCGTAGAGTGCATGATGTATTGTTGCTAGAAAGCGACGAGGCAGCCATGTACGCGGAAGCGATGGTGAGCCTAGATTCTGAGGTATGGCTGGAGGCCATGAGATCCGATTTAAATTCCATGGACGAGAATCAAGTCTGGGACTTGGTTGATCCGCCGCCTGGCGTAAATGCCAATGGTTGCAAATGGGTCTTTAAGAAGAAAACCGATGTGGATGGAAATGTTCATATCCACAAAGCTCGGCTTGTCGCTAAGTGTTATGGAAAAGTTCAAGGAATTGACTACAAAGAGACTTACTCGCCGGTAGCGATGCTGAAGTTGGTGAGGATCGTACTAGCTATAGCTGCATATTTCGATTATGAGATATCGCAGATGGATGTCAAGACGGCTTTCCTTCATGGAAATTTAACCGAGGACGTGTATATGATACAACTCGAGGGTTTTGTCGATCTGACTAGCGCTAGTAAGGTATACAAGCTCAAGAGATCCATTTATGGGTTGAGGCAATCATCTCAGAGCTGGAACATTCATTTCGATGAGGTCATCACTGGTCTCGGTTTCATGAAAAGTGAAGAGGACACTTGTTTATACAAGAAGTTAAGCGGGAGCTCGATAGTGTTTTTGATCTTGTATGTGGATGACATATTATTGATCGGGAATGATGTTTCGTTGTTAAACTTGGTCAAGGAATCATTGAATGGCAAGTTTTCGATGAAGGACCTTGGTGAGGCAGTCCATACTTTAGGCATTAAGATCTATAGAGATAGATCGAGGAGGCTGCTCAGCTTGAGCCAGAGCACGTACATAGATAAAGTGTTGAAGCGGTTCAACATGAGTGAGGCAAAGAAAGGGTTCTTGCCACTCTCACATGGTATAAGGCTAAGCGAGACTCAGAGTCCTTCAACATCTGATGAGCGAAACATGATGAGTAGGATCCGGTATGCCTCGACAATCGGATCCATCATGTATGCCTTGATATGTACAAGGCCTGATGTTGCTTTTGCAATAAGCCTAACAAGCATATACTAGGCCAACCCAGGTGAGAGTCACTGGGCAGCGGTAAAGACTATTTTGAAGTACCTGAAAAGGACTAAAGAGATGTTCCTAGTTTATGGAGGTGAGGAAGAGCTCGTCGTAAGGGGTTATGTTGATGCTAGTTTCCAAACCGATAGAGATGATTGTCGATCACAGTCCGGATTCGTGTATGTCATGAACGGAGGAGCAGTGAGCTGGATGAGTTCCAAGCAAGATACGGTGGCCGATTCTACCACAGAAGACGAATACATTGCGGCTTGTGAAGCTACAAAGGAAGGTGTTTGGATCCGGCATTTTCTGGATGATCTTGGTATTTTCCCAGCCTCGGTAAAACTGTTGGACCTTTATTGTGATAATTCTGGTGCCATCGCACAAGCCAAGGAGCCGAGGAATCACCACAACGTCACACACATAGATTAGAAATATCACCTGATATGAAAGATCGTAAAGAATGGTGATGTAGACTTATGCAAAATTCACACGGATGCAAATGTTTGAGATCCGCTGAATAAGCCACTTCCACAACCCAAGGATGAGGGGCATGTTAGAGCTATGGGCATTCAATGTCTATTTGATTGACTCTAGTCCAAGTGGGAGACTGTTGGAGATATGCCCTAGAGGCAATCATGTATGATGATATTTCCTATGTGTTTATGAATAAAGATAGTCCTTGGACATTATCAATGATGTGTATCAGCAATTACTAACTTGTTTGTGGGACTATGAATTGTATGATGACTGTCCTAAAAGGTCCCTAGTCAAAAGGGCTATGTGGACGCACAGCCAACTAGACTAGCATATGACACGGTCGATGGCTTGGTCTCACTAGCCATGGAGCATTGGATGCTAACTGGATAATATGGACTTGGAAAGGTCTGGTCGAATTCGACGTAGTCGGATCCGAGCCGAGATAAGGTCCATGTCGGACAGACCCAACAATGAGACGCAACGATATGTGATCTGTGAGTCTCTAGTAGAACATATGTTTTATGTCCTAAGACCTGAGCTGGTGCATGTACTCGGGATGGTGACAGACCTACTTTGGGCTGACCACATGCTACTCCATAACAGGGTAGTTACAAAGGTAGGTTTCAGGCTTGTCCAGACCCATGCTGCGAGACATGGTCGAGCAAGATGGGATTTGCCCCTCCGATCAGGAGAGATATACACTAGGTCCCTCGTGTGATCCGACTAGGATAAGCATGGCCATGCGACAAGGATTATGAGATAATCCGGATAGTGGTCGGCATCACTAGAACGAGAAAGAGGTCGGGCTAGCATAAGGATGACGATCTCGCCTTGATCCCAACAACATATATCGTGTGGCAAAGGGAAGAGAAGTGTGGCATGTTGTATAGGTTCGCCTAACCAGCTTCATAGTCTGTTTGGTGTTCGACATGCCTTACTAGAGGCCGCTACCAACCGTGCAGTTTGGAGGTGATCTGATTTGCGACCAAGCCAACTTGAACCTAAGGGGTCGCCCGCTTAAGGGAAGGAACCTATGAGATCGGATCTAAGGACACTGGTCGGATGTGATCTGAGCTGTATTCGGATTGTGGCCGAGTAGAATTGTGGGCTTTAGGGTCCGTGCGAGGCCCAAGTGTTGAGCCCGTGACTGATGCCTATATAAAGTGGAGGTGCTGCACACTCATGCGGTTGGTCGCTTCGGCGCTGTCACTAGGGTTTGGATGTGTTGCGAATAGCCACCTCCACTCGCTGCCAGTTGTGTGATCAGACCTAGCAGTCCACGGAACGACGTTCCTCCTGCACGCTCGGATACCGTTAGAGGCGGTGCACTTGCGCCGCTCTGGCGAACCTGTTCGCGGGATCCGATCGGCTACGTGGGAGATCGGCAAGGAGGAGACGACTCCAGGAATGCAAGGCGACTACGGGAATGCGCTGCCTCAACTCTACTTCCGCTGCACGGCACTGCGCGTCTAGTGGTAACGATCTGTGATCCATTCCCATAGCATTTTCCTTGTTGTTCTACGCATAGGAAAATTTTATTTTGCAGTCGGCGCACCCTACCATAGAACCCAACAGTAACCTCACTTAATTCCGTCAACCGTCGCGCCTCCCACGACCTTCGCCTCCCTCGTGCGGTCGCGCCCTTTGAGACTTCAACCGACTATAAATGAGAATTTTTTTTGCCTACTCCGCATGCATGATACTCCCTCTGGTCCTTTTTACTTCCGTTAACCATTTGCAAAGTGTTTGACAAAATTTATACTAAAAATATCAATATCTACAATACTGATTATAATGAGTATAAGAACTATGTTTTATAATGAGTATAAAAATATTGATTAGACATTGTGGATGCTGATACATTTTTCTATAAGTTTGGTCAAAGTAGAGGTACATTGACTACATACAAAACTTAAATGCACAATGCAGACTAGTTCCTCCATCCAGGTGCGTGCCATGTCCTATCTAGTCATCACAACAAGGTTAGCTAATAGAGTACTACTACCTTCCTTCTAGTTTAAAGGTTCGATTCAAAAATTTCACCTACTCTTAGCAAGATAGAGGCGGTGGAATAGTTTTTGTAGAGGCGGTGGCATAGTTTTTGTAGTCTGCAAAAGTACTCAACTAATGCTGTCGTTATTCACAAAAAAATGTGTTTACCAATGCATTATCGCATTGCGTGCATACATGAACACTAATTACTCTAACCCCCCTCTCTTCTTTAATTCTTTGCCACATCAACATGTTTACTATTCCTGTGTGCATGATACCAGCTAAGATACCACCATTATGGCCAGCCTTAATCATCGTATGAAATAATTTAGTGCACCTTGAAATATGAACTAATGTGGGGCGTGTATGTTTTTAATGACTTGAGACTATACCTAGCCTGGCATGCAAGATGACTTACTATGCACCATTCCCCATACCTGCAGGAAGCCCATTCGTCTCCAAATCTTTTCCTCTCCATGTGTGAAAAAAATATGCCTGCTAGACTCTCCTTCTCCCTCCGGCGGTCCCACCACTCCACCCCGTGTGAATTTTTTTTGCATGCATGACTCCCCCCCCCGCGCTCGTCCAATCCGTTGTGAGCAGCAATATTTCCACCCCTTCCCTCCCTCGTAATTTACTCCAAACAATATGGCCACCTAGCTGTTAAGTTAATCATGCAACATATCTTATGGGATGCTGCTTCAGTTACTTAACTGCAGGTGCATTGGGTCACTGACATTTGGGCCCAACAGGGGTCTGGCCCACATGTCAGTGATGCAACTGGACCTGCAGTTAAGTCAGTGCAGCTCAGTCCATATCTTACATAGGTGTGCCATTGCTCGCTATAAATACTACTCCTCCCACGGCATTCAGAAGAACGCTCACGTTCATCGCTATATCTTCCCCCTCCCTCTCACGTCGACCACCATGGCATCGCCCCTCCCAAGCCCTAGGGGCCCCTCGCTGCACCGCACGGACAGTCATGCGTTGCCATTCCATTTCTCGCTGCCACTAGTCGGAGAGGACGCGTCGATGTTCCACTCCTCGCCGTGACGCGTCGAGGTGGACGCGTCAGCATTCCCAATCTCGCCAGCACATGCGTCGGAGGACACGTCGGCTCCCTGCTACGAGGAGAATGCCATGTCGCCCGCCGAGCCCCCCCAGCCTTGAGGAGCTTTGGAAAGAAATGGATGTCACCTTGTGGGAGGCTTTGCCTCCGATAGAGCACGCCAAAATAGAGGCGGAGAAGAAGGCCGAGGAAGAGAAGCGCGCCGCGGGGAAACCTGCCTGGCAGGTCTATGTTGCGTCCGAGAGAGTCAGGAAATTGGCTCTTTGGAAAAAGGCTCGTGCGAGGGCCATGAGGGTGGCGGAGGAAGCCCGTGCCAAAGCCCTGAGTGCAGTCGGGCCCAAGAGCCTCATCTATGCTTGGCGGTACATGGACCGGGTGCATGCTTCCAGCGAGGAGGAGTACCTATTGGCGCCGGATCACCACACCGGTGAGATCGCGCTCACCCATCGGCAAGACGCCAATCAGCACCTCGCGAGTTGCGAGGCTGAGGAAGAGGCATTGTGTCGACGCGCTGGGAAACGGCCGCGCACCAGGGCACTCATGGCGCGCCGCAAGCGCTCCTGCGAGCGTCGTGGCTTTTAGTAGGAGTATAATTTAGTTTCGTAAGGCGATCTCATTAGTTTTGGGACGCAAATGATAAATCCCGAACGTTCAGGAATTATTAGCGTCCTTAATTAAGTATGTAAAAGGGAAAGTTTGGAAACCTTGTGTATCCGTACGCATTTTGTAAGTATGTTCATATAGCACAAACTTTACGAGAAGGCCAATTTGGCTCCCGGGCTCAGCTGCACCCGCGCTGACGAAAAAAAATCAAAACAAATACTAGAAAAATTCAAAAAATTCCAATTTTTTGTGTGGTAGATAATTTGATGCGTGAGGTTCTCTAAAAAATTCAACTTGTTTGGACATTTGAGCATCTCTCGGCAAAAAAGACAAAATCGGGGTCTGGAAAATAGTTTACTGTTCACAAACTGTTTTGACCCAATTTGTCTTTTTTGCCGAGAGCTGCTCAAATGGCCAAATGTGTTGAAATTTTCAGCGGTCCTCACACAACAAATTACCTACTACACAAAAAAATTGGATTTTTTTTGATTTTTTAGTATTTTTTTGAATTTTTTTTCTGAGCGGGAGCATCTGAGCCTGGGCTCAGATGTGGATTTTCGAAACTTTGCTATATACTATCGCACTACACGTCTCTCTCTCTCTATATGCTTGCATACTGTGCTACTCCCTCCGTCCAGGTGAATAAGTCATCTTTGGTTGTGCAGCATGACCAAGAAGGAGGGAAGACTTATACATCTAGACGGAGGGAGTACTACTATTACTTATGTACGTGCAAATGCATGTTTTAACATTACGATGCGGTTTTTGTAAAAGTAGAAAAATAACACTAGTCAAGCTTGTGAAATGATTCAATGCAAAACAAATGCAAAAATGCTCGTTTGATTGTTTACTTTTAGCTTCCTTCTTTGTGGTTATTTCTCTGCCGTACTTTGTACGGAGTATCTCACTGGTCGGAAAGGCATGCAAATTCCCAAACCGCTTCCTACACTCTGTATCGAATATTTTGCCTAACAAGTTGTGCCATGCAATTGGAATTCCAACTTGAGAACTAATACTAGTAGGAGTACCAGGGGCCATTTGTTTAGGCTTCTAGATTAGTAATCCCATTACTACTACCTCCATCCTGGTTTATTGGTCCCCATTGTAATCTGTGTCAAATTTTTTGATCATAAATTTAACTAATGAAATATTTGTGCATGTCACATGCACTAACATTTTATCAGTTAAATATTTGGTCAAAATTTAGCACAAATTACAATGGTGACGGATAAACCAGGACAGAGGTACTAGTAGTAGTTTAGAAGCCCAAATAAATGAGTGAGACACCTTAATGTTACTCTCCACTATGACTAGTCTTATGGGAAAAGCTGGGGAAGAGACGGCTTATTTTTTAAGCCGCCAAAAGAACTCGCCCTAGGAGTAGTAGCTAGGGATACTAGGAGTAGTAGCTAGGTATCGAGTGTGCGAGGTGAACCGGAGAAAGTAAATGCAAAGAGATGAAATGCAAAAAGGTGGAGGGATGTGATGGTTGCTTGTCCGTTTATTTTACCAGGCCACTTATTACTGGCAGTGGTTGGGTTTTGTGATATGACGGCTTTACTGCTGTGCCACAAGTGGGGTGAGACTCTCGTGCAATGCCGCCCTCTACACTAGTACTACATCGGTCGTGATTTATTAGTCCTCCATGGAATTTGACTGAAGATTTAACTGACAAAATGTTAGTGCATGTCAACAAAAACTATATCGTTGGATTTGTATTTGAACATAGTTTTCAATGATATAATTTTAGGTGACATGCATCAGCATTTATCGTACTATATATAATGTTAGTTAAATTTTTGGTCGTACTAATCTATGGTAAGGTGCCCGTGCGTTGCACGGAAGAGTGAAATACATTAATCGGGGAGTTGTTTATTTTGACAAAGGATGTGGGGGTCATCTCATGTGTAACGGGTATCAATAGGTTTCTTCGGATATTATTTCATCTCTAGATCTCACAAACATCTAGGTGAAATAGATAAAAAAAGTATCTTTTGCAAACAAAAGCGTTCAACTGTTCAACCTGTATCAAAAGCTTGTGAAGAAATAACACGTATTGTGCTTTGCAAAAAATGATCTTTAAGAATTAGCTTTTGAGTATCGATTGTTATACATGTTGGCTACAAATGACATGTCACTTTCTTATAGTCAACAGTTGGCTATATTATTAAGTATTAACCATGCCCTTATACACGTAGACGGAGGGATTAAATCATGATGACTTGGAAGGGGGAAGAGGAGATGTAAGAAATGGTTCATCGTAAGTCTTTCACCAGTACTATAGTAAAAATTCATACATGGAAGATTCTAGACTAAATCATAAATGGATACACTTTTATTCATGCGCGATACTCCAATAGAGAAAGATCATGCATGGAAGTCTCCACATGCTTAGACATCGGATTACATTGAGCGAAGACTAATGATCAACATTTAAATTGGTAATGCATATGTCCAGGTGAACCTCCTTGGAGTCCCCGTGCACCATGTTGGGGGGTAAATCATACCATGCGTCTTCCATGTCCACATCGGTGGGAAGGTCCCAGCTCTGCAAAGTCCTAGTCAGCATGATGGAGTCGGTGTCGCCGCCCACGTACCTCTGAGCGGTAGTAACAGTGAACATGCACTGGTACATCGGCCTCGTGTCAGTGTCAGCGTCAGCGGCGTCCCCCCCTGACGCGCACTACAGAGATGGGGCGGCGGCCTGCGCGGGCCTCGCCGGTGCCCACGATCAAGAGGAAGACGCTACCGTCCTCCTTCGAGACTAGCAGGCGGCGGTGATCCTCCAGCGACTCCGGCACTATGAACGGGTAGCATGTCTCGTACTTGATGTTCTTCGCCAAGGGCCAGTAGTGACCGCCGCATGCATCCGTGAGGTGATGCATGATGTACGTCGGCGAGCCCCAAAACATCATTGGGCACTCATAGCAGTAGACGAAGGGCTCCTTGAAGGCATCGACCAGGCCATCCATGAAATGGGAGTGGCTATAGAGAAAGTTGCATTGGTTGAATATATGAGCAAGTTACTACGAGATTTAATCCGAATAAGCACAAAATAAATCATGACGGCTATAACAGAGATTAAACTAATCATGTGGACTAGCATAGTAGGTGAACAGATAGAATCTAGGATACAGAGTAGAAACATGAATTCTACCATGATTTCGAACGGGAAGGACAGAAACACATACGGTGCAGCGGGAGCAGCACCGTTGGCATTGAGGTTGTCGCCCATGTCGTTGAGGAAGATGTTGCCAAGGTCAGGGAAGAAGTCATCGTCGGTGAAGTCATCGCTGCCATCAGTCGCGAGAGTGTGCTCCCCAAATTTCAACAGCGACCGTCGAATGGAGCGTAGGAGGGAGTGGCTGTAGGGGACGTTGCGGCCACAGAATGGAGCGCAGGAGTAGCACACGAAGCAGTAGATGGTGCTCTTCCCTAAGTCTATATCTCTACTCTTATCTCTATATGTACTACTCTTCTTTGTTTTTATAACAAATTGAATAGTACTGCACCGTTCGCTACATGCCCGGCTGAACAAGCCTCCTCGCCTCCATCATCACCAACTGAGTCTTTTGTAGGAGTGGGAGTAGAGAAAAAACCGAGTTGGTGATGATGGTGTGCCGTGCAATGCACGGGCATCTTGCTAATTTTTTTGCGTATAATTCCAAACACCACAGAGACACGGTCTTTGACCATTTTACAACTATGTTAGTATCATTGTTAGTGGTCAGCCGGTGCAAGTTATAGCCCGGGGTGTTTTAATCTTTTTTTATTAATGATATCTGGCGATTGTTTGCCACGAGCTCAATCCTGGCGAATCCCACGTAATTGTTAGATTTCCATCCGACGGTGGCCTATTTTTAAGCCATAGTATTTGACAAAACCGCCACCCTTACACATGTACTGTAACTGCGTCGCGGGAGTTTGCAACTGCCATGTCTCCCAATGAACATTTCCTGGGGATTGGAGTTAGCACCGATGGCGGTTCGTAGTTGTTCCATGCTCGGGCATTGAAGTTTGTAACTATTTTAGATTAGAATATACTACTCCTCCGGTGCTAGTAGTAGAGCAGAGTCCTACTCCACTACTACTCTACTCAAGCAGGTTAGGGCATAGTAGTAGGTACTGTAGGGAGTACCAGTACTGTGATCACTCAAGCAAGTTGTCTGGCATCGATATGACCCTATGTTGCTGGTATGTGTCTCGTAAGTCAAGCAGCATGCTATAGTCATCATCACCTGTCCACTTCCCGCAGCACATATTCACTTCTCCATCTTTGTCCGCACATAATCTCATCCAATCTTCCATCCCCGCTAAGGCGCCTCCCCCCTCGTCCGAAACCCAAGCACTAACAATGGCAGAACCGAGCAGCGTCCGCCGAAAGAGTGGCTGGAATTCGCTCCCCACAAAGGTAATCAAGCTCATTGTTCCGCCTGTGGACAATCTCAGTACCATGCCGCTCACCGCATGCTCGTCGGGGTTGTACCATTTATTCAAAGCCCTCAGGCCGGAGCTTTTTAAGCCAGCTCCTTGCTGGCTGATGCTGCCTGATCTTCAGAAACGGCATGTCACGCACCATAACGATCGTAGGGTGGCGATCATCAACCCCCTTGACTGCGATCCGATCCCCGTCACCCTCAACTACAATAATGGTATGTAATAGGTTGGCATGAACATGTCTTGGATGGTGCTCATCGACGGTCGCGACAGCTGGATGCTCGTCGAGGTCTACACCCGGCGATTGATCCCCCTTCCTTTGATTAACACTGCACTGCTTTGGCACCGCGGCCTAGAATACTCGGAATCTTACGGTAGCCAACATGATACCAAGTTTGATTTGCTCAAGGTTGTAATCTTCCAAGTGCCCACAAGATCTGCAAATTATAAAGACTTCAGGCTAATTGCGTTCTTCAACCATGGTCTCGCCTATCTCACAGGTCACTGCGGTAAGAGGATAAATCTGCACGTCTATCGCAAGATCATACATCCTCCATGGTTCTCTGATGCCATTAAACACAAGGGCTCCATTTACGCTGTCGACTCCTTCTATGGCTGGACGTATTGCTGGCCTACTCCAGTCATCGCTACAAACGGCTGTTACACTAGTATGCTACTTTCCTATGATATCATGATGGCTTTCTTATATTACTGTCAACATTTACTGAAAAAATATTCATGCTCATAACATGATGTTCTTAAGATTGACTACATTAAGAGCCCTTTTTTATTTGACTCCAACTTGATATGATGTTGTAGGCCGCCTGGTGTCCCAACCCTTCCTAATCCCAGAACCTTTCAAAGAAAAGCGGCATGGCAGTTGCAGGTGGTTCCTGGCTCAATCAGACGATGGCAAACGATTGATGATCGTTTGCACATACCAGACGTGTTGTTTCACGGAATACAATCACAGTCGCTGCAAGGTCTTTGAGCAGGATCCCAGCTTCTCTGGGCCTTTAGGAATTTTTGACTGGAGGCTGGTAAGTAGCCTTGGTACATGCTCTCTGTTTCTTGGACTGAATTATCCGATTAACCAGGAGATAACCGACGGCAAGGATCATGATGGCAGTGCGGTTTCATTCATGAGGCAAAATTGTGTGTACACAGCGTACCATGCATCTCTGCATGCACCATACCCTGATATGTGCCACCATGCTCTGCAGCCCAAAGTAGGAGAGAGGGTCGCAAGTATCAGACTTCGACCTGCTGGCTGGAGTTTCCCCCGTCAGGCACCCATCTGGTTCAAGTCGTCAACCAATCTCCATACCTTAATAAATAGTAATGTCTAACTGAGCCAGCTAGTTATATGCATACACTTGGTGTAGTAGGATCTTTATTTATTTTGATGCATACACTTGTTCTTTTTTGGTAGCCCTTTTGTAATGATGGCTGCTGTTTGGTTTGGAAGAGAGAGTTGTGTCTTTACTCTTCTGGCCTGCTTACTGCTTCTGTTGCACCCCCAGCCCTGGTTGTTATTGCTGCTGTTTTCAATGTACAATCAGTAGTATATTTCGTCTGTTGGTTAAATAAATGTGTTGTTAGAACGACAAACACAATGTTTTGGAAGTCGTTGCACGGTCCGATCCATTAGTGCCCCCTATCGTACGTAGCACATACTATTTCTGGCATGAAACACATTTTCCACTTGTTGATAACATGCAACCCACTGATGAAGGCTCAATAGAGGAGCCAATAATTAACTGGAAGGGAGGCTCTCACATGAATCCGTCCCAGGTACATGCTCATGGACTCCTAAACATAAATAAGTAAATAAATAAATAGAGCTAAATGATCATGCACCAGTTCTTTAAATTCACGATTTAACAGGAGGATATTATTTCCTACGATAGTGTCGCTACATTCAGACGATATTATTCTTAGGCAAAGATAGCGACCAGTCTTCTTTCTCCCAGCATTTTCCTCCTGCAACCAGCAGACCCATGCAAATCATAGTAACGTTGTAAATAGTTCCGGTCCATTTTTATTTTTCAATAAGAATGTCCAACCCAGCCCATCACATTGGCGACAGGACTTTATCCTTCGCCTTGGTGCGTTCGCCACGGCACCTCCGTCCGGCCCTGTCAACATAGTGAATCGGGAGAGGACTGTAATTGTGAGTATGACAGTACGGACCCACTAGGTCCACTCCCGAACAGAAGCAAGCACCTCTTTTACAACTCAGATGCACCCCTTGTTTTTTACACTAATCCAGCCTGCTGATATCTGGGACCCACATCATTTTCAACATGTAGTCTATTAACAACAGAATTGCACAACTTTTTTTTGAGTAGTAATTCGGAGGAGCAGGCTATAAACTGGGTTGTGCGGTCTCTATGGCCCATCTAACAACATGACCAGCCCAACAGTTTTTTCTTTGGGAAAATAGGTAACCTAGTATTTCTTTTTGAAGAATACCCAAGCTAGGCCTATTTGTTTTCTCAGACTTACCGAGCTGCAAATCTTTCAAGATGAGGAGGGATGCATTCCGGCCTGGCCAAAGAGTATGGTCAATGTTTGTTAAACGTAATATCAAAGGTGTTGAAAATTCCAAAAAAATTATAGCAAATGGGATATTAGTTTCTTTTTTTTTGTTCTTCACTCATATTTTATACTCCCTCCATCCCAAAATTCTTGTCTTAGATTAGTCTAGATACGGATGTATCTAATACCAAAACGTGACTTGATACATCCGTATTTAGACAAATCTAAGACAAGAATTTTGGGACGGAGGGAATATTTCATTGGATTTAACATGACATAGTACTAATTTATTTTTAAATTTGGTTTAGTATGGCTACTAATTTTTGGATTAAGAATATTTTGTTCCCCTAGCAAAAACTTTGCGAATTTTAAAAATTTCGCACATATTTAGTTCAATTTTTTTAACCCTGGTACTGACCAGAAAATGGACAACAATTCTAAAAATGGAAAATGGGCTGCAATAAATTCCATATGAATTAGAAAATGAGTAAAAATTATAAAAATAATAGCAAATGGATTGTACACGCAATAGATTTCAAGGCTGAGTTGTTTACGCAAGGCTTTGTCAGCCAACACACGATTCTAGCAGTAGTGACTATTGGATGTCCATCCAACGGCCGACGTGCTTCTTCAATCTCTGATCTTCCTGCTCCAGCCACCTAAACTAGCACCGGCAGGACTGCCTGCTCCCTCCTCTTGTGGCCCGCTATGATGCCGCGCATGCTTCACCGACCCACTTTACTCCCTCCCATGGCCTAGCCGCACGCAATCAACTACCTCCTTATTACGCGAAAAAAATGATTCCTCCCACAGACATCTGGGGCGCACCGGTTGGGAGGCTGACCTGTGGGCCTACTAAGTTGATGTGTACGCATGGCTTGTTGCTGCTCTTCTTGCACCAGCCGCCCAAACCAGCGCCGACGAGACCACCTGCTCCTACCTCCAGTGGCTGGCTGTGCTGCCGTTGAGGCCTCACCGCCCCCTACTACTCCCACCGCTAGACAGGCCCTATGGCGACGGCAGCCTCACACCGCAGTCGAACCAGTGAACCCTCATACTCCTCTCCGCGTGGGCATCCACTGCCGCGTCTTCCCCGGCTCCGCGTCGTCCCCTTCCTAGGCCTCGCCCTCTTCCACCGCCCTGGTGCTCTCCTCGTGGCATGGTCAATGTGGTCAAGGAACGACTTCCATTGGAAGAGTACTATATGTGGAGAGGCTGACAGCTGGGTCCACGGTCACAGCTTGGAAGTGCCTCCTTATTACGTGGAAAATAAAGATTCCTCCACCTGACAGCGGGGACCCACCGGACGGGCCACTGTATTTCATGAAAAAACGTTTACCCCTTGACTGTTGGGACCCACCAGCTACATCTCCGGACGCAAGGAAGTGCGTCCATATTACGGGAAAAATGATTCGCCCCCTGATTGCTTTGACCCACCAGCTACATTTTCGCATGCAAGGAAGTGCCTGACAGTCGGGACCCACCTGGTCAAAGCATACATAGTGTTGTCATTCTGGTCGCGAATTTGTACGTATATACTGGTCGGTGTAGAGGCGCTCATGTGTCGTAGTAGAGGCGCGCACATGTCGTAGTAGAGGCACGCACGTAGAATGTACATGTACGTACAGTGGCCAGGGTGCAAGAAAGTAAATACGACCACATACATACATGTGGGCAGGGTCTCGAACGCCTACTCGCGCATACGTACGGCCAGGGCTCGTGTACACGGATGGGTCAGAATGGAGAAACTGTGTCGTCGTCGTGTTCATGGGGAGCCAACCAGCTGGGCCGGAACAAAATGCATTGTCGTGTTCATCGAGACGGCTTGGACGGAACAACCGATGGAAATGAGGCTTGGCGTACCGCAAAACGGAGGAAACGGCCTTGTGCTCGACCGACCACGGTCGAAACGGGATCCTATTCATCGGGAGGGGTCTGGCGTATAACAAAACAGAGGAAATAGACTTCTGTTGGACCTCCTACGGTCAAAACAGGGTCATGTTGATCGGGAGGGGTGTGGCGTACCGCAAAACGGAGGAAACGAACTTGTGTTGGAGCGCTACGGTCGAAATGGGGGTCCTGTTCATCGAGAGGGGTGTGGCATACCGCAAAACATGACTCCACGGGATACTGTTCATCTCCACCATGGACCTCCTCCAGCCTCCACGGGCTACTGTTCATCCACCGTCAACCTCCTCCAGCCTCCACCCGCGACTATTCATCCACGGGCTCCTATTCATCCAGCCTCCACCGCGCGCTCCTCCACCGGCTATTATTCAACTAGCCCTCTCTACAGTGTCCTGTTCAGCCACCCCTCCATGGGCTACTGTTCGTCCGGCCCTCTACTGGCTAATGTTCAACCAGCCCTCCACCAGCTACTGTTCATCCAGCCCTCCACGGGGTCCTGTTCATCCAGCCCTCCACGGGGTCCTGTTCATCCACGCCCAACCGGCTCGATCGATCGGGGTCCTGTTCATCCAACGGTAACACCACAGGGTCCTGTTCATCCAACCTCCACCGGGAACTGTTCATCCAACCCCCTCCCCCCCAGCAACGCTCATTGTTCATCCAGAGGCAGCATCGATCGGCTTCAGTTAGCAGCAATAGCGAAGGAATCGCTCGATCTCTCGGGTTCAGTAACACAAAGCCTGCAGTGTAATCTCTCGAGTTCAGTTAGGCGACGCCTCGCTTGGGTTCAGTTAGAGCCCAACGCCTCGCACCCACGCGCATACATGTACGAGAGACACACGCATCGCTCGGCCCCCGACCACCAACCATAACCGGGAACTCCCTGATATTTTCCTCGCCCTCGCTTCTACCATGGTTTTTCCGTAATGGACGGCCCAAAGAATGTCATGCAGCTGCATCTCCGGCCTGCCCAGGATGAAAAGCCCATTTTTTGTCATGAATTTTTGTCATAGAAGTAGGAGCCCACCACATCTATGATGATACCGGGTTTTGTCACAATTATCGTCATAGAAGTGTCATAAGTATGACATAATTTTTTTTCGTTCGGACCAGAATGTCACGGATGTGTCTTTTTTTTGTAGTGATCGTTGTCCAGTGATCCACTCCTGGATTACTTTGGTACCTCCCTGGTAAACTTATAGCAAGGCACACATCAGGTCTGGTACACAACATAGCATCCATGATAGAACCTATGGCTGAGGCATAGGGAATGACTTTCATTTTCTCTCTATCTTCTGTAGTGGTCGGGCATTGAGTCTGACTCAACATCACACCTTGTAACACAGGCAAGAACCCTTTCTTTGACTGATCCATTTTGCACTTCTTCAAAACTTTATCAAGGCATGTGTTTTGTAGAAGTCCTATCAAGCGTCTTGATCTATCTCTATAGATCTTGATGCCCAATATATAAGCAACTTCACCAAGGTATTTCATTGAAAAACTCTTATTCAAGTATCCTTTTATGCTATTCAGAAATTCTACATCATTTCCAGTCAACAATATGTCATCCACATATAATATTAGAAATGCTATACAACTCCCACTCACTTTCTTGTAAATACAGGCTTCTCCAAAAGTCTGTATAAAACCATATTCTTTGATCACCTCATCAAAGCATATATTCCAACTCCGAGATGCTTGCACTAGTCCATAAATGGATCGCTAGAGCTTGCACACTTTGTTAGCACCCTTAGGATCGAAAAAACCTTCTGGTTGCATCATATACATCTCTTCTTTAAGAAATCCATTAAGGAATGCGGTTTTGACATCCATTTGCCAGATTTCATAGTCATAAAATGCAGCAATTGCTAACATGAGTCGGACAGACTTAAGCATCGCTACGGGTGAGAAAGTCTCATCATAGTCAACTCCTTGAACTTGCCAAAAACCTTTTACGACAAGTCGAGCTTTGTGGACAGTAAAATTACCATCAGCGTCAGTCTTCTTGAAGATCCATTTGTTCTCTATGGGTCGCCGTTCATCGGGCAGATCCACCAAAGTCCACACTTTGTTCTCATACATGGATCCTATCTCAGATTTCATGGCCTCAAGCCATTTATCAGAATCTGGGCTCATCATAGCTTCTTCATAGTTCGTAGGTTCATCATGGTCAAGTAACATGACCTCCAGAACAGGATTACCGTACCACTCTAGTGCGTATAGTGCTCTGCTTGACCTATGAGGTTCTGTAGCAACTTGATCAGAAGTTTCATGATCTTTATCATTGGCTTCCTCTCTAGTTGGTGTAGGAATCACGGGAACAGATTTCTCAGATGAGCTACCTTCCAAATTGAGAGTAGGTACAATTACCTCATCAAGTTCTACTTTCGTCCCACTCACTTCTTTCGAGAGAAACTCCTTCTCTAGAAAGGTTCCGTTCTTAGCAAGAAAAATCTTGCCTTCGGACTTCTGGTAGAAGGTGTACCCAATTGTTTCCTTAGGGTATCCTATGAAGACACACTTCCCTGATTCTGGTTCGAGCTTATCAAGCTGAAGCCTTTTGACATAAGCATCGCATCCCCAAACTTTAAGAAATGACAGCTTAGGTTTGTTGCCAAACCACAGTTCATATGGTGTCGTCTCAACGGATTTTGACGGTGCCATGTATAAAGTGAATGCAACTGTCTCTAATGCATAATGTAAATCGGTAAGAGACATCATAGATCGCACCATATCCAATAAAGTGCAGTTACGACATTCGGACACATAATTACGCTATGGTGTTCCAGGTGGCATGAGCCGTAAATTCGTAACTCAAATATTCTCCTCCACGATTAGGTCGTAGAAACTTTGTTTTCTTGTTACGATGATTTTCCACTTCATTCTAAAATTCTTTAAACTTTTCAAATATTTCAGACTTGTGTTTCATTAAGTAGATATACCCATATCTGCTCAAATCATCTGTGAAGGTTAGAAAATAACGATACCAGCCAGGAGCCTCAACACTCATCGGACCGCATACATGGGTATGTATTATTTCCAGTAAGTCATTAGATCATTCCATTGTTCTGGAGAATGGAGTTTTAGTCATCTTGCCCATAAGGCACAGTTCGCAAGTATCAAATGATTCATAATCAAGTGATTCCAAAAGTCCATCTTTATGGAGTTTCTTCATGCCCTTTATACCGATATGACCCAAACGGCAGTGCCACAAATAAGTTGCACTATCGTTATCAACTTTGCATCTTTTGGCATCAATATTATGAATTTGTGTATCACCACGATCAAGATTCAATAGAAATAGACCACTCTTCAAGGGTGCATGACCATAAAAGATATTACTCATATAAATAGAACAACCATTATTATCTGATTTAAATGAATAACCACCTCGCACTAAACAAGATCCAGATATAAGTTCATGCTCAATGCTGGCACCAAATAACAATTATCCAGGTCTAAAACTAATCCCGAAGGTAGATGTAGAGGTAGCATGCCGATTTCAATCACATAGACCTTGGAACCATTCCTGACGCACATCGTCACCTCGTCCTTAGCCAATCTTTGTTTGATCCATAGTCCCTGCTTTGAGTTACAAATATGAGCAACCGATTCGGTATCAACTACCCAGGCACTACTTCGAGAATTAGTAAGGTACACATCAATAACATGTATATCACATATACCTTTGTTCACTTTGCCATCCTTCTTATCCGCCAAATACTTGGGGTAGTTCCACTTCCAGTGACCAGTCCCTTTGCAGTAGAAGCACTTAGTTTCAAGCTTGGGTCCAACTTTTGGTTTCTTCCCGGGAGTGACAACTTGTTTGTCATTCTTCTTGAAGTTCCCCTTCTTTTTACCCTTGCCCTTCTTCTTGAAACTGGTGGTCTTGTTAACCATCAACACTTTATGGCCCTTCTTGATTTCTACCTCTGCAGCCTTTAGCATTGTGAAGAGCTCGAGAATAGTCTTTTCCATCCCTTGCATATTGTAGTTCATGATGAAGCCTTTTTATCTTGGTGGTAGTGATTGAAGAACTTTGTCAATGACACAATCATCTGGAAGATTAACTCCCAGCTGAGTCAACTGATTATGGTACCCAGACATTCTGAGTATGTGCTCGCTAACAGAACTGTTCTCCTCCATATTGCATCTATAGAACTTGTTGGAGACTTCATATCTCTCAACTTGGGTATTTGCTTGAAATATTAACTTCAACTCCTGGAACATCTCATATGGTCCATAACGTTCAAAATGTCTTTGAAGTACCGATTCTAAGCCGTAAAGCATGGCATACTGAACTAACGAGTAGTCATCAGACCAAGCTTGCCAGACATTCAAAATGTCAGCTTCTGCTCCCGCAACTGGCCTTTCACCCGACGGTGCATCAAGGACATAATTCTTTTGTGCAGTAATGACGATAATCCTCAAGTTACGGACCCAGTCCGTGTAGTTGCTACCATCATCTTTCAACTTAGCTTTCTCTTGGAACGCTTTAAAATTCAAGGGAACAGTAGCATGAGCCATTGATCTACAACATAGATATGCAAAAACTATCAGGACTAAGTTTCATGATAAATAAAGATCAGTTAATAATATTACTTAAGAACTCCCACTTAGATATACATCCCTCAAGTCATTTAAATGATACATGATCCAAATCAACTAAATCATGTGTGATCATCATGTGAGATGGAGTAGTGTCTTCAATGGTGAACACCTCTATGTTAATCATATCCACTATATGATCTACGTTTGACGTTTTGGTCTCCAGTGTTCCGAGGCCATATCTGTATATGGTAGGCTCATCAAGTTTAGCCTGAGTATTCCGCATGTGCAAAACTGACTTGCACCCATTGTATTTGAAGGTAGAGCTTATCACACCGATCATCATGTGGTGTCTCAGCACGAAGAACTTTCAGAATGGTGCATACTCGGGGAGAACACTTATACCTTGAAATTTTAGTAAGGGATCATCTTATAATGTTATTGCCGTACTAAGCAAAATAAGATGCATAAAAGATAAACATTACATGCAATCAAAATATATGTGACATGATATGGCCATCATCATCTTGTGCTTTTGATCTCCATCAGCAAAGCAACGTCATGATCTCCATCGTCACTGGCTTGACACCTTAATCTCCATCGTAGTGTCGTGGTCGTCTCGCCAACTATTACTTCTATGACTATCGCTACCGCTTAGTGAGAAAGTAAAGCAATAACATAGCGTTTTTCTTTCATACAATAAAGCGACAACCATAAGTCTCTTGCCAGTTGCCGATAACTTTTACAAAACATGATCATCTCATACAACATCTTATATCACATCATGTCTTGACCATATCAAATCACAACATGCCCTGCAAAAACAAGTTAGACGTCAACTGTGATTTCTCAAGTTTGTTGTTTTAACCTTCACAAGGACCGGCCGCAGTCAAATTTGATTCAACTAAAGTTGGAGAAAGACACACCCGCTAGCCACCTTTATGGAAAACTAGTTGCATGTCAATCGGTGGAACCGGTCTCATGAACGCGGTCATGTAAGGTTGGTCTGGGCCGCTTCATCCAACAATAACGCCGAATAAAAATAAGACATTGGTGGTAAGAAGTATGATGATCACCGCCCACAACTCTTTGTGTTCTACACGTGCATATCATCTACGCGTAGACCTGGCTCGGATGCCACTGTTGGAAAACGTAGCATGCAATTTCAACATATTTCCTACGCTCACGCAAGATCTATCTAGGAGATGCATAGCAACGAGAGGGGTAGAGTGTGTCCATGTACCCTCGTAGAACGAAAGTGGAAGTGTTAACTTAATGCGGTTGATGTAGTCGAACGTCTTTTCGATTCAACCGATCAAGTACCGAACGTACGACACCTCAAAGTTCTGGACATGTTCAGCGCGATGGCGTCCCTCGAGCTCTTGATCTTGCAGAAGGTCGAGTGAGTAGATGAGTTCCGTCAGCACGACGGCATGGTGACGTTGATGGTGATGTGATCCGCACAGGGCTTCGCCTAAGCACTACGGCAATATGACCGGAAGAGTAAACGGTGGAGGGGGGCACCGCACACGGCTAAGAAAATTGATGTTCTGCCTAGAGGTGCCCCCAACCCCCGAATATAAAGGAGGAGAGGGGAGGAGGCCGGCCATAGGGCGCGCGCCATGGGGTGGAGTCCTACTAGGACTCCCAGTCCTACTCGGACCCCCTTCCTTTCCGGAGGGGGAAAAAGGGGGAAGGGAGAGAGAAAGGGAGAAGGAAAGGGGGGAAGTGCCCCCTTCCCTATGGCCCCCGAGGCCCATTACTTTCCCCCGGGGGTTCTGGTAACACCTCGATACTCTGATAAATTCCCAAAACACTCCGGAATCATTCCGGTGTCTGAATATAACCTTCCAATATATCAATCTTTACCTCTCGATCATTTCGAGACTCCTCGTCATGTCTGCGATCTCATCCGGGACTCCAAACAACTATAGCGACCCGACCCGAATGGGTCAAGTCTCTGTGCTTAAGTGTCAAACTTGGATCGGTATGCTGACACACACAGTACTCGAGGATTTATAACAGAGGTAAATCACATGTATAAAGTAACGTAAATCCTATTACCTCAATCCATATAGCGGAAGTAACAACAAGGTTGTGGAGTCCCAACAACACCAACAGCAAAGTTGAGTGTAGACATCATAACCCTAACATATCACTTACTCGTCGTAAGATTCCCGGAACACGAGACGTTGCAGCCATGTAGGTCAGTACATTGAATGTACTAGCAAATTCACACCATAGAGCAATGATGAATAATAGCTATCACTACATGCATATTTGGCTGGTGGAGGCTCTAAGTTTAATTTTTGCATAAAGCTAATTTTTTCCTACAACAAAGGAATATATTTTATTTTTCTACCAAGTTGATGCCATTATTGAGAAGGTTCGTCCAACTCAATCCCAAAATATTAACAACCCAACAATTTCATTAAATAGAGTGATGAGATCAACCAATAATTCAAATACCAGATACTCAAGATGTCCATAACCAGGGACACAACTAACCATGATTAGTTTATACACTCTGCAGAGGTTGCGCACTTTTCCCCACAAGACTCGATCGCCTCCCTTAAAGTCCTCGCACTGCCTAGTGTTTGAGAACGGGATGACCGAGGCACAGTCTTTCTCAAGCATTTACTCTCTACTCTGGGGAGACTGGTACACCTACAATCCCCCTACATCTGCTAGTCCACCTCTTCAAGACCTCACACAACTTAATCAACTATGCGAGAGCCCATAATGGCTTGTGGCTGCACACAAAAGTTTTTAGTTATGAAATATCATATGATCCCTTTGAGCCTGGGTGGCATTCCATAGGGTGATCACACGGGTACTTTGGGATCCCCTTGGGCAAGAACTGGTTTCTCCAGGTGCCCGGGCAAACCACTAGGTCGTCCAGGGTGCCCCAACCAATCCACCTAGATGTGTATTAAAGTATCCACCTTAAGTTTCCCTTAGTTAAATAAAAGCTCTCACATCTTTCATGAATTCTCTCAAACCAAACCACGTCTACGAGCATAGCATAGCAGTATAAGCATAACATATAATACCCGGGGTTTCATGTAAGACAATAGGTTCCTACCTCCTCAATTACTACCCAATACCCACATGTTGTCAAAATCCTAACCATGCAGTGTTTGAGGATTGAAACTAATGCATACAACTGGGTAATAAAGGTATATGATCAAAGTGTGAACTTGCCTTGTACTGTTGATGAAGATCCTTTGCACTCATATTTTCTGATAGTTCTATTCATCACACTCCGTTCAATCTATCGTGAGAAAGCAATTACATACATAAGCACTCAAGCAGAAGATGCAAAGGGAAATCGAGGAAAGATCCAAATAAAACTTGGAAACAAGCAAATAACGAATCTAAGCAGAAAACAAATTTTAACATCATTATATTTACATGGATTTGATCTAAACAGTAGGTACTTGTGATTAGCTACGATTTACAAAAAGAATCAACTAAAACAGAGTTACGAAACTCAAGAAACAGATGAAACAAGATCGAATACTAATCTGAACTGAACTCAAAATTTAAATTGTCATAAACATGTTCCAAGTTTGTTTACTGGACAAAGGGGATCGTCACGAAGATTTAGGCGTTGGTTTCAACAAAAACGGAGGTACGTATAAAAAGATATGATCAAAAGAAGTTTGAGTATAAATCTAAACAAATTTTGAAATTTGAAAGTTGTAAAAAGTTTATTTGATAGATTCACTAGATAGGTGGAATCAATACGAAATGTTGGCGTTGGTTTTGTCTAATTTGGATGAACGAGTAAAAAGTTATGACTATTTGAGCCAAGCTGTTTTACGAAAGAAAAATAACTACATAATAAGCTACGAAATATATAAAAAAATACGAATAAAGATACCTTTATAGGGTAGAGAAAAGACGAATTCGAAGAGAGGAGACAACTTTAGAAGTCAAGAAATATATTTTTCAGCTAGTCAAACCAAAATATTGATTTAACCCGCAGTGGATGATTTTTGGAGGCTCTATGGGTCTATATTTATAGGTGGAAAAAAGTTTTATAGGTAAAGGCTAAGCAATGTGGGACTAAACATAGGCCGAAAAGATAGAAAAGAGAAAAACGCACGGGTTCGGCCGGCCGGCGCACGCATTGCATTTTTTTTTGAAAAAATAAATATTTCTAAAAATAATATTTTTTTCTCCAAGCATAACCAAAAAATAAATAAAAACAGTTACAGGCCTGTTTGCTGACTATGTTGCGCTCGTGGGCGTCCGATAGTTATGGTCCGCACAAAGAGTTTCTTTTTCAAATAAAAACAGAAAGGAAATACTGAATAATGAATACAAAAATAAAATTGTACATAGGCATATTATCTATCAAAAATTTTAGAAACATTTTTTCTAAAACATGAACATATTTTGGGCGGCAAATAAATTTCACAAAAATTCAAATAAACTGAACAGTGCTACGGTTGCAATAAAGCCCAATAAAAATCATTTCTAAAATACCAAAATGATTTCAAATTTATTTTTCTCCAATTTTCAAATGGAGGGAATCATTTTACCCTATTTTCCATATATTTTATTTTTGGAGAAAAATAATTTGAAAAAAATCCAAATAACTCCAAATTGAAAATAATTTCAAAGGGACTTGAAATTTGATTCTTTTAAACTTCCAACTCATATTTCATATGTTTTGAAGAGGTCATTTAATATTTTCTCATGAAAATCATTGAGTTGCATAAAGTTTCTGAACTGAAAATATTTCCAAATGAAATTCAAATATCTTCAAAAACCCTTTTCATTTTCAATGGAAGAAGTCATGTCATCTTATCTCTAGGGTTTGGTATTTGAAAAGAATTTGTATTCTTGGAGACCAGAAAGAAAAATGAAATTTGTGGGAAAGTCATTTTATTCCCTCTCATTTAACTTTCAAAAAGTTTCAAATTTCACTCAAATTCACAAAAGCACCCACACCAGAATCAAACAAACAATCAAAACTATCTATTTAATATAACATTCCAAAATTTAGAATTTTGGGATGTTACAAACCTACCACCCTTAAAATGAATCTCGTCCTCGAGATTCGGAGAGGCTAGAAAGAATTAGGTTGGGTTCGGGGTCTCCTCAAAACTCATTGATCGTCACAGAGGGTCTGGGGTGCTACCACCCTTAGAAACATGGTTACGGTTCCATCAAAACTCATATACTCCATCCTTATGGTTGACAGTGTCGATCTTCGCAAATCTTCAGGATAAGTTCTTCTCTGGGCTCTTCTGATAGTGGCATAACCTTTTTCCTCAATACTTTTGTCCTTTTTATCTTGGTAAGGTTCTTCCGAGACTGGGTCTTCTTAGCTGACAGGTGTGGCGCCCGTACTAAACAACTATCGATATCTCATGGTGGTCATCAATTTATGGTTTCTCCTGCAGGAAATGGGTCTGGGCTTCATTCTCACCGTATGACCTACGTTTGGCAACAACTGCCTTGTACAAGGGAAAATCGTCATACCATTCTAAGGTTCAATTTGGCTTAATATCGCCGTCTCTCTACTATAGGTAAGTCACTCAGATTTACCATCCCACATAGCAAGGTGAATAATAAGAGTAAGTCGGCATGGTGATTAATCCATTCCGCACCCAAATCATTACCTTGTATATGGTTTAATGAATCTCGCATTCTAACACTCGGTCCTCCTCACCAGCATTGCAGAATATCTCTTATCGACGAACCAAGTTCGGATAAATCCGTTGCTTCTGTAAGCCAAACAAACATCTATCGTTACTTCACAACTCTCAGGTTTTGCGTAACTCCTATAAGATTGTCTGTTGATAAATTCGTAACTTCTTCCAGGGGTTTTCCTTCAGCAAGAGTGTGCTTGCTTCTTGGCAGGTCCTGGAGTCTGTGGGTTATGGCCCATCTCATCACATTTGTAGCTTCAACTCGTCATGGGGTTACAATTGCTCCATATTACCAACATTATACCTCCTTTATATCCAATAGTACTTCATCCCTTCATATTCTTGGGGTATCCCGCATATCGAGATTAAACTCATACCTATTTTGTCCAAGGTCCACTTCGTGGAATATCATTATCTTTTCCAGGGGTCAAGGGTCCACACAGGGTACTACAACCCTTGGAATTGCACAAGTTCTTCCATAGACCATATGTCTCATATCCTCAAAAATGGTCAAAATCTTTCTTCATAGAGTAACAACTCATAAAATTCCACGTATGACACATGAACTTTATTGATTTCAAGAATTTATTGCAATCTCTTGCATTTCCATCACATGTCTCAACTCAGCACCTCAATATACAAGAATTGTTCCCACTACTACTACTATATTTCAACTATTTAACACGAATATCCTCATTGGGACAATCTCTGGCAAAGTGCCCTGCTTCATTACAGCAGAAACATATTTCTTCTGACAAGTCTCGAGGTTTCCTTGTGATTACATAGCCTCCTAGGGTCCTCAGCTTCCTTTTTGGGCAACCGCTTAAGTAGTGCCCTGAATCTGTGCACATGAAACATGTGATATGACTCAGGTCCTTCCTTGTAGAAATTGGGTTGTTCTTGGAATCCAATCTATTTCTCTTCCTGGACTTGTCCGTGCCAATTAGGGCTTCTATTTCCTGTGGGTCATACTCTACTTCCACTGTCGGGAATTCTACTAGATCCCCCTTCAAACAATTATGGGAGATGTGTCCATCTTCTCTACATGAATAGCATGACTTGGTGCAGGGTTTAATTGGGTCTTCTTCGGGTGTGCCCTCCACCTCTTCCTTCATCACAGGTTCTTATAAAGTTTCCTTGACGGCTCCTTTCATTGTTTCTTTCTTCTGCTGGAGGTTCCTTTGTACCATGGGGTAAATGTGACACTAAGCATGGTAGTGGGTAGTCCCTTAACACAAGAAGCAAGTAATATGCCTAGTTAGGCATTCTTCAGCTGGGTGACTTTCTTCACAATGAGGGCATTCATCCTTGTGCTCCTCCTGGGTGTGTCCTATTTCTCCGCAAATCTTGCAAGCACAAGGTTTCTTCACTTTAGGGTCACTTGGCTTCTGGATAAGACATGACTTTAGTAGAATCGTCTTGAATTCATCCCAAGAATTTGCTCCATTCCATCCTTGTATAGCTTGATGTATCTCTCGCCATTTGGCAGCACCTTGAGTGATCTGTGGTAGGGTGTATGGAACCATATACTCCCCTTCAATACAGTGCTCCTTCATGCGCTCTTCCATGTTCCGTATCCACTGTGCTACCTCCGGTTGTGTCATCAATCTCAGAAATAAACGTCCATACTCATTCATCCTCTATTGGGTCCAAGGGTTTTGGGTAGAGATACGGGAGAGGTGAGGAGAGATACACACAATACAAACAATAGTTTTGAAGAAACGGGTTTTATTTTGTGGCTGTCAGAAAAACATCAAACAAATGACAGCTCACAATTGCCGCATCTAACGTAAGTATATAATAGGGGTTTGGTCTTCTAAAGGTCCATAAATCTTCAAAGTCGTCCAACTCTTCAAATCTTCAGAGTATCTTGAGGTTTTGCTCTTCCAGCTTGGCTACTTTCAGCTTTTGGGTTCTGATCTCTTTACGAAATGCTTCCTTGTCGAATAAGGCTTTTCAGGAGTTCCATCCAAAAATTATTGAGATAATACTCCAGTTCCTGGTGACACACCAGCTAAGGTGGAAACTTCATCTTTTGCTCATTCGGTACGGCGATAGGAGCTCCATTAGCCTTTTGCCATCCAATCCTTCCGAAGAAATGCATGCTTAACTCAACATGGTGACGATAGCACAAGCGGCTGAAAAACATCACAGATAGCTGTAACTTATGCCCATGTCTCTGCTATGAGCTATCATTCCGTAGTTGATATCTCTTGTCTTGTGGTTTTCTTGACGACCAAAAACTTGAGTCTTGATGATCCAGGTTTTGGTCTTTCTCTGACACACCATCATCACACGTATCGACAACTTCAGGAGTCTTAAAAATTCCATAAGGGCTTGACCATAGGGAAAATCTTCATTCGCATTGTCTTTGGTTCAGGGTGAAGCTCTTCTTCTAAAATATGGAAGCCAGGGGTTCTTCAGAAAAAATTGGAAGGGTACGAGAATAACTTAGGTGATTCCTATCAGAGCCTTCCAAGTCACTTCACTCTGGGATTTCTTCTGAGCCTTCCAATTCTCCTAGTCATCGAAGTCTTCAACTGTGGTAGTTTCAATTATTCCAATGCACAACAAAGTCCTCTTTATTCTGAAGTGGTCTTAGTTGTCTGAATTCTTGTCCTTCTTGGAGTGGTCTCATCAGTCGAATCTTCATGTGGTAAAAAGGGGAAAGGGGTATAGTCTAACTATTTGAGGTGAGAGGAAAGTACTTTGTAAAGCTTAGAAAAGATGAGAGTTAAAGAATCCTTTCGAAAATAAAGTTTTAGAGAAATCCTTTCCTAAGGGCTTTCCAGTTTCTAGGGGTCATGTCCTATAGTCAACATGTGCTCTGATACCATATTGTAGCTACCGAACCCGAATGGGTCAAGTGTCTGTGCTTATGTGTCATCCCTGGATCGGTATGCTGACACACACAGTACTCGAGGATTTATAACAGAGGCAAATCACTTGTATAAAGTAACGTAAATACTATTACCTCAATCCATATAGCGGATGTAACAACAATGTTGTTTAGTCCCAAAAACAGTAACAGCAAAGTTGAGTGTAGACATCGTCACCCTAACGTATCACTTACTTGTCGTAAGATTCCTGCAACGTGAGACGTTGCAGCCATGTAGGTCAGTACATTGAATGTACTGGCAAATTCACGCCATAGAGCAATGATGAATAATAGCTATCACTACATACATATTTGGCTGGTGGAGGCTCTAAGTTTAATTTTTGCATAAAGCTAATTTTTTCCTACAACAAAGGAATATATTTATATTTTTCTACCAAGTTGATGCCGTTATTGAGAAGGTTCCTCCAACTCAATCCCAAATTATTAATAACCCAACAATTTCATTAAATAGGGTGATGAGATCAACCAATAATTCAAATACCAGATACTCAAGATGTCCATAACCGGGGACACAGCTAACCATGATTAGTTTATACACTCTGCAGAGGTTGCACACTTTTCCCCACAAGACTCGATCTCCTCCCTTGAAGTCCTCGCACTGCCTAGTGTTTGAGAACGGGATGACCGAGACACAGTCTTTTTGAAGCATTTACTCTCAACTCCGGGCGAACCAGTACACCTACAATCTCCCTACATCTGCTAGTCCACCTCTTCAAGAGCTCACACAACTTCAACTATGCCAGAGCCCATAATGGCTTGTGGCTGCACACAGAAGTTTCTAGTTCTGAAATATCATATGATCCCTTTGAGCCTGGGTGGCATTCCATAGGGTGATCACACGGGTACTCCGGGATCCCCTTGGGCAAGCACTAGGCTCTCCATGTGCCCGGGCAAACCACTGGGTGCTCCAGGGTACCCCAACCAATCCATCAGATGTGTACTAAAGTAGCCACCTTAAGTTTCCCTTATTTAAATACAAGCTCTCACATCTTTCATGAATTTTCTCAAAGCAAACAACGTCTACGAGCATAACATAGCAGTATAAGCATAACGTATAATACCCAGGGTTTCATGTAAGACAATAGGTTCCTACCTCCTCAACTACTTCCCAATACCCACATGTTGTCAAAATCCTAACCATGCAGTGTTTGAGGATTGAAACTAATGCATAAAACTGGGTAATAAAGGGATATGATCAAAGTGTGAACTTGCCTTGTACTATTGAGAAGATCCTTTGCACTCATAATTCCTGATAGTTCTACTCGTCACACGCCGTTCAATCTATCGTGAGCAAGCAATTACATACATAAGCACTCAAGCAAAAGATGCAAAGGGAAATCGAGGAAAGATCCAGATAAAACTGGGAAACAAGCAAATAACAAATCTAAACAGAAATTTTTTTTAACATCATTATGTTTACGTGGATTTTATCTTAACAAGAGGTACATGTGATTAGCTACGATTTACAAAAAGAATCAACTAAAATGGAGTTACGAAACTCAAGAAACAGACGAAACAAGATCGAATACTAATCTGAACTAAACTCAAATTTTAAATTATCAAAAACATGTTCGAGTTGGTTTACTGGATAGAGGGGATCGTTACAAAGATTTAGGCGTTAGTTTCAACGAAAACAGAGGTACGGATAAAAAGATATGATCAAAAGAAGTTTGAGTATGAATCTGAACAAATTTTGAAATTCGAAAGTTGCAAAAAGTTTATTTGATAAATTCACTCGATAGGTGGAATCAAGACGAAAATGTTGGCGTTGGTTTTGTCTAATTTGAATGAACGAGTAAAACGTTATACTTATTTGAAAAATCAGGGGCAAGCTGTTTTACGGAAGAAAAATATGTACATAATAATCTACGGAATATATAAAAAAATACGAAGAAATATACTTTTATAAGGTAGGGAAAATACGACTTCGGAGAGAGGAGACTAATTCTAGAAGTCCCGCAGGAGAGAAGAAATATATTTTTCAGCTAGTCAAACCAAAATATTGATTTAACCCGTAGTGGATGATTTTTGGAGGCTCTATGTGTCTATATTTATAGGTGGAAAAGAGGTTTATAGGTCAAAGGCTAAGCAATGTGGGACTAAACGTAGACGAAAATATAGAAAACAGAAAAAAGCACGGGTTCGGACGGGCCGGCGCACTTGTGCTGCATTTTTTTTAGAAAAAAGAAATATTTCTGAAAATAATATTTTTTTTCTCCAAGCATAACCGAAAAATAAATAAAAATAGTTGCGGGCCTCTCTGCTGACTATGTTGCCCACGTGGGCATCGGATAGTTATGGGCCGCAATAGAGTTTTTTTAAAATAAAAACAGAAAGGAAATACTGAATAATGAAAATAAAAATAAAATTCTACATAGGCATATTATATCAAAATTTCCAGAAACATTTTTTCTAAAACATGAACATATTTTTAGCGGCAAATAAATTCCACAAAAATTCAAAAAAACTAAACAGTGCTATGGTTTCATTAAAACCCAATAAAAATCATTTCTAAAATACCAAAATGATTTCAAATTTATTTTTCTTCAATTTTCTAATGTAGGGAATCATTTTACTATATTTTCCATATATTTTATTTTTGGAGAAAAATAATTTGAAAAAACCCAAATAACTCCAAATTGAAAATAATTTCAAAGTGACTTTAAATTTGATCCTTTTAAACTTCCAACTCATATTTCATATGTTTTGAAGAAGTCATTTAATCTTCTCTCATGAAAATCATTGAGTTGCACAAAATTTCTCAACTGGAAATATGTTCAAATGAAATTCAAGTATCTTCAAAAACCCTTTTCATTTTCAATGGAAGAAGTCATGTCATCTTATCTCTAGGGTTTGGTATTTGAAAAGAATTTGTATTCATGGAGATCAGAAAGAAAAATGAAAGTTTCTGGAAAGTCATTTTATTCCCTCTCATTTAACTTTCAAAAAGTTTCAAATTTCACTCAAATTCACACAAGCTACCACAACACAATCAAACAAACAATCAAAACTATCTATTTAATATAACAATCCAAAATTCAGAATTTTGGGATGTTACAACAACCTTATGTCACCAAAACACATAACTCATATAATACATATCGTCATCGAACATTAAGCGTGCAGACCCTACGGGTCCGAGAACTATGTAGACATGACTGAGACACCTCTCCGGTCAATAACCAATAGCGGAACCTGGATGCTCATATTGGTTCCCACATATTATATGAAGATCTTTATCGGTCGAACCGCAATGTCAATATACGTTATTCCCTTTGTCATCGGTATGTTACTTGCACGAGATTCAATCATCGGTATTTTCATACCTAGTTCAATCTTGTTACTGGCAAGTCTCTTTACTCGTTCCGTAGTGCATCATCCCGCAACTAACTCATTAGTCGCATTGCTTGCAAGGCTTCATATGATGTGCATTACCGAGAGGGTCCAGAGATACCCCTCTGATACTCGGAGTGACAAATCCTAATCTTGATCTATGCCAACACAACAAACACCTTCGGATATACCTATGAGCATCTTTATAATCACCTAGTTACGTTGTGACGTTTGATAACACACAAGGCATTCCTTCGGTATCCGGGAGTTGCATAATCTCATTGTGGGAGGAATATGTATTTGACATGAAGAAAACAGTAGCAATAAAACTAAACGATCATTGTGCTAAGTTAACGGATGGGTCTTGTGCATCACATCATTCCACTAATGATGTGATCTTGTTAATCAAATGACAACTCACGTCCATGGCTAGGAAACTTAACCATCTTTGATTAGCGAGCTAGTCTTGTAGAGGCGTACTAGGGACACGGTGTTTTGTCTATGTATTCACACATGTATCAAGTTTCCGTTAATACAATTCTTGCATGAATAATAAAAGTTTATCATGAATTAAGGAAATATAAAATAACAACTTTATTATTGCCTCTAGGGCATATTTCCTTCAAATGTAATAGCATGGAACAATAAAAAATTATAGATACATTGGAGACATATCAGCATCCCCAAGCTTAATTCCTGCTCGTCCTCGTGTAGGTAAATGATAAAAACAGAATTTTTGATGTGGAATGATGCCTAACATGTTCATCACATATTATTTTCTTTATAGCATCGACATTTGGACTTTTATATGGTTCAAAGCAATAGTTTAGTTTTGACATGAAGACTTTAATACTCAAGCATACCAACAAGAAACCATGTCTTTCACAACATCAACACTAAAGCAAGTTATCCCTAGCCCATTATGCTCAACCATTGATCCATTCATGAAACACACTCGATTATTAGCTACACCCAATGCTCAAATACAATCATAGTGCCCCTTAGTTGGTGCTTTATAAGAGAAGATGGAAACTCAAGTTCAAAACAAAAATTGCATAAAGTAAATGAAAGGCCCTTCACAGAGGGAAGTAGGGATTTGTAGAGGTGCCAAAGCTCAAAGCGAAAATTGAGAGATAAAAACATTTTGGAGGCATACTTTTCCCACCAACAAAAACGACTCCGAGTTCCCAACACTTTCCATGCTAGATACATCATAGGCGGATCCCAAACAGAAAATAAAGTTTATTCCTTTTTCAACCATACTTTCACTTTCCATGGCTAGCCCTATCCATGGGTGCCCTCCATACCAACATTTTCCAAGGAATTTATTATTTGACAACATAAAGTAAATTAATTTTTCATTTCGGGACTGGGCATCCCTAATACCTTTCTCGTACTACCGTGCAATGACAAGTGAATAAACACTCATCATGAGAATAACACGTCTAGCATGGAAAATATAGGCCACCCCTGACCGCCTCATGAGCGGTACGTGCACACAAAAGAGAAATTAATTTTGAAAATTAGAGATGGCACATACAAATTTACTTAGAATGGCACGAAAATACTGTATATAGGTAGGTATAGTGGACTCATATGGCAAAACTGCTTTAAAGGGTGTTGCATGCACAAGTAGTGGTCATACTTAGTGCAAAATGAAGGCTAGCAAAAAGATTGAGAAGCGTCCAACCAAGAAAAGAAAAACTCGTACTCGAGCATTAAGCATAAGTAACACCGAATAATGCACCATAAGTAGGATGTAATTTCGTTGCATAACTATTGACTTTCGTGCTTGCATAGGGAATCACAAACCTTAACACCAATATTCTTACTAAACCATAATTACTCATCAACATGACTCACATATCATATCGTCATATCTCAAAACCATTACTAAGAACCAAGTTTATTTTGTCCAATGATCTTCATGAAATTTTTATTATATCCTCCTTGGATATCTATCACTTTGGGACAAATTTCATATGTTGCTTTTAATGAGCTCAAACATATATAAGTGAAGAACATGAGCATAATATTTCTTTCTCTCAAAATAATCTAAGTGAAGCAAGAGAGAATTTCTTAAAAAAATTACTAACTCATAAATAAATCTAAGTGAAGCATGAGAGCTTTTATTAACCAAGCACACCGTGCTAAAAAAGATATAAGTGAAGCACTAGAGCAATTCCATGGCTCTAAAAATTTAAGTGAAGCATAGGAGCAAGCATAGCATATTTTTTGGCTCTCTCAAAAAGGTGTGTCCAGCAAGGATTCAAGACTTACAAAACAAAGCAAAATAAGCTAAGACTCATATCTTACAAGACGCTACAAGCAAAACTCATAATATGTGACGAATAAAAGTATAGCTCCAAGTAAAATACTGACGGTTGTTAGAAGAAAGAGGGGATGCCACTCGGGGGCATCCCCAAGCTTAGTTGCTTGCTACTTCTTGAATATTATCTTGGGGGGCCTCGGGCATCCCCAAGCTTAGCCTTTTGCTAATCCTTATTCATTCATCCATCGTAATCACACCCAAAACTTGAGAACTTCAATCACACAAAACTCAACAAAACCTTCATGAGATCCGTTAGTATAAGAAAGCAAATCACTACTATAAGTACTATTGAAAACCCATTCGTATTTTATTCTTGCATTATATCTATTGTTTTCCAACTTTTCTATGGCAAAAACTCTTCAAATGAAACCATAGAATCATTAGAACAAGCACACAACACAAAGAAAACAGAATCTGTCAAAAACAGAACAATCTGTATCAATCTGACTACTTTGAATACTTTTGTAACTCCAAAAATTCTGAAAAATTAGGACTACATTATAATTTGTTTATTAATCTTCTACAAAAAGAATCAACTCAAAATCACTCTTCTTTTAAAAATGAAAAATATTTTTATGAGCGCAAAAGTTTCTGTTTTTCAGGAAGATCAAATCAACTCTCACCCAAATCATTTCAAAGGCCTTGTCTGGCGCAAACACTAATTTAAACCACGAAAACACATCTAATAAGAGGCATAATTGGGTATTTTATTGAAAACAGCAAGAAAACCAAAAAGAAAAAATATAAAAGTTGGGTTGCCTCCCAATGAGGGCTATCGTTTTTACGCCCCTAGCTAGGGATAATGCGAAGGATGTAAGTTTTGTCCTCTTTAGTTCTAGATCCATACGACACCCTCATGATTGATTCATATTTCCTTCTTTCATATCAATCGCGACACCAATAGTACATAAAAATGGTCTACCAAGTATAATTGGACAAGATGGATTGCAATCAATATCAAGAACAATAAAGTCTATGGGCACATAATTCTTAATTGCAAGAATAAGAACATCATTAATTCTTCCCATAGGCTTTTTAGTAGTAGAATCTGCCAAGTGTAAATTTCAAGAACAATCTTCAATATCGGTAAGACCAAGCACATCACATAAATATTTCGGGGTTGTAGAAACACTAGCACCCAAGTCACATAAAGCAAAACACTCATAATTTTTAATCTTGACTTTGATGGTAGGTTCCAATTCATTGTAATTCTCTAGGAATTGAAACTTCTAATTCCAACTTTTCTTCAAAAGCTTTCATCATAGCATCAACAATATGTTTGAAAGCTTTATTTTGTTCATAAGCATGGGGTGAATTTATCATGGATTGCAACAAAGAAATACAGTCAACCAAAGAGCAACTATCATAATTAACGTCTTTGTAATCCAAAATAGTGGCACATTACTAGTTAAAGTTTTGACCTCTTCAAACCCACTTTTATCAATTTTCTCAATAAGATTTTCACCCTCCAAATTATCGGGACGCCTTCGAACTAAAGTTGAATCTTCTCGAGTCCCTTTTCATCAATCTTAATTTTACTAAACAAAGAATCAATAGAAGAAACACTAATCATTTTAAGATTTTCATCACTTTTATCTTCTAACGAGATTGGTTTAGCGGCCATTTGGTTTACTAGGGTGGCTTGTGCATCGGATATTTTGCCTAGCAAACTTCCAGTAAAAGCATACTTAGATTGGAGATTGCAAACTTCTCTACTAATATCATCAAGTAGTTTAGTTATAACTTCTAGCACAATAGAGTGTCTCTTTAAGTTCTATGGTAAAATATTTATTATGCTCAGATTGTGTAGTCATATATTCCTTTGTACTTTTCTCAATGTCAAGCAAAATATTTGGGAAGGAACATCATAATATTTTGTTTGAGGCATCATGACTATGCAAACAAGAACTCACTCAAAAACAGATCTGATGAGAAAACGGCGAACGAAAAAGAGGGTGAATAAAATGGCAAATTTTTGTGAAGTGGGGGAGAGGAAAATGAGAGGCAAATGGAAAATAATGTAAATTGCGAGGAGATGAGATTTGTGATTAGGAACCTGGTTGATGTTGATGATCCTCCCCGAGAATAGTGCCAGAAATTCCTTTTGATGTTGGCTAGAACTACATCGGTATTTCCCCAAATAGGAAGGGATGATGCATCACAACAATGGTACGTATTTCCCTCGGTGATGAGACCAAGGTCATCGAACTAGTAGGAGAACCAGGCAACACCACGTAAACAGCTCCTGCACACAAATAACAAACACTCACAACCCGACGTTTTAAAGGGGTTGTCAATCCCTTTCGGGCAATAGCGCCAGAAATTGGCAAACGAATGTGATAAAGTTGTAATAGATTGGATAAATAGATTGCAAATAAAATAAAGTGCAGCAAGGTATTTTTGTATTTTTTGGTTTAATAGAACTAAAATAAAAGCAAAGGAAAATAGATCACAAAAGAAAATATGATGAGAAGAGACTCGGGGGCCGTAGGTTTCACTAGTGGCTTCTCTCGAGAAAAATAGCAAACGGTGGGAAAACAATTACTGTTGGGAAATTGATAGAACTTCAAATAATCATGATGATATCCAGGCAATGATCATTATATAGGCATCACGTCCAAGATTAGTAGACTGACTCTTAACTGCATCTACTACTATTACTCCACACATAGACCACTATCCAACATGCATCTAGTGTATTAAGTTCATGGAAAAATAGAGTAATGCAATAAGAACGATGACATGATGTAGACAAGATCTATTTATGTAGAAATAGACCCCATCTTGTTATCCTTAATAGCAACGATACATACATGTCGTTTCCCCTTCTGTCACTGGGATCAAGCACCGTAAGGTCGAACCCATCACAAAACACCTCTTCCCATTGCAATATAAATAGATCAAGTTGGCCAAACAAAACCCAAATATCAGAGAATAAATACGACGCTATAATCAATCATGCATATAAGAGATCAAAGAAGACTCAAATAACTTTCATGGATAAAAACATAGATTTGATCATAAACTCAAAGTTCATCGGATCCCAACAAACACACCGCAAAAAGACTTACATCACATGGATCTCCAAGAGACCATTGTATTGAGAATCAAAAGAGAGAGAGGAATCCATATAGCTACTAACTTTGGACCGTAGGTCTACAAAGAACTACTCACATATCATCGGAGAGGCACCAATGGACATGATGAACCCCTCCGTGATGGTGTTTAGATTGGATCTGGTGTTTCTGGAACTTGCGGCGGCTGGAACTCCCCTAGGGTTTCTGGAATATTGGGGTATTTATAGAGCAAAGAGGCGGTGCGGGAGGCCACCGAGGTGGGCACAACCCACCTGGGCGCGCCTGGGCCCCCAGGCGCGTCCTGGTGGGTTGTGCTCCCCTTGGAGCACCCCTCTGGTACTTCTTTGGCCCAAAAAGTGTCTTGTGGTCCAGAAAAATCCACAAAAGTTTCACGGCGTTTGGACTCTGTTTGGTATTGATTTCTTATGATGTAAAAAACAAGCAGAAAATAGCAACTGGCACTTGGCACTATGTCAATAGGTTAGTACTAAAAATTGATATAAAATGCTTATAAAATGTTTGTAAAACATCCAAGAATTATAATATAATAGCATGGAACAATCAAAACGTATAGATATGTTGGAGAAGTATCAGCCATCAAACGTCACAACATAACTGGGTGATCATAAAGGTGCTCTACTGGTATCTCCGAAGGTGTCTGTTGAGTTGGCATGGAACGAGTCTGGGATTTGTCACTCCGTATAACAAAGAGGTATCTCTGGGCCCTCTCAATAATACAACATCACAAGAAGCTTGCGAGTAAAGTAACTAAGGAGATTGTTACAGGGTGATGTATTACGGAACGAGTAAAGAGACTTGCTGGTAAGAAGATTGAACTAGGTATGGAGATACCGATGATCGAATCTCGGGAAAGTAACATACCGAAGGATGAAGGGAACTACGTATGTTGTCATAAAGGTTCAACCGATAAAGATCTTCGAAGAATATGTAGGCACCAATATGGTCATCCAGGTCTCGCTATTGTCTATTGACCGAAGAAGCGTCTCGGTCATGTCTACATCATTGTCGAACCCACAGGGTCCGCACGCTTAATGTTCGTTGATGATATAGTATTATACTACCTCCGTTCGGAATTACTTGTCTTGGAAATGGATGTATCTAGAACTAAAATACGTCTAGATACATCCATTTCTGTGACAAGTAATTCCGAAGGGAGGGAGTATGAGTTATGTATGTTGGTGACCGAATGTTGTTCGGAGTCCCGGATGAGATCACGAACATGACGAGGAGCTCCGGAAGAGTCCAGAGGTAAAGATTGATATATGGGATGATAGTGTTTAGTCTCCAGAAGGGTTTCGAAATTCATCGGAAGTGGTTTTGGATGTTTCCCGAAATGTTCGGGTACGAGAACACTTTATTTGGACCAAGGGGTAAAGCCCATGAGGCTTCTGGAAGGTGCACAAGGAAATTTTGCGGAGGACAGGGGGCCAAACGCCAGGGACCGTGGAGTTTGGGGCCAGACGCCGAGGACCCTGGCGTCTGGTCCTGGAGTCGGAGAAGGACTCTTGCCTTGCGGGCTAAACCGACTTTGAGGAGGCTCTTTCTTTAAATTACGACCCCAGGGCTCAACATATAAATAGAGGGCAGGGCTAGCACCCAGAACACATCAAGATACACCAAGCCGTGTGCCGCAACTCCGTCCCTCTAGTTTATCCTCTGTCATAGTTTCCGTTGTGCTTGGCGAAGCCCTGCGAAGATTTTTCTTCACCACCACCATCACCATGCCGTCGTGCTTCTAGAACTCATCTACTACTTTGCCCCTCTTGCTAGATAAAGAAGGAGAGGACGTCATCGAGTTGAACATGTGCTGAACGCGGAGGTGCCATATGTTCGGTACTTGATCGGTATGGACTGTGAAGGTGTACGACTACATCAACCGTGTTGATAAACGTTTCTACTTAGCGATCTTTAAGGGTATGAAGATGCTCTCCCCCTCTCATAGCTATGCATCTCCATGGATATATCTAGCGTGTGCGTAGAATTTTTTTGTTTTCCATGCAACATTCCCCAACAGTGGCATCATGAGCTAGGTCTATGTGTAGATGATATGCACGAGTAGAACAAAGGAGTTGTGGGCGATGATGTTCATACTGCTTACCACCAATGTTTTATTTTGGTTCAACGGTATTGTGGGATGAAGCAGCCCGGACCAACCTTACATGTCCACATACATGAGACCGGTTCCACCGACTGACATGCAACTTGTTTTGCATAAAGGTGGCTGGCGGGTGTCTGTTTCTCCTACTTTAGTTGAATCGAATTTGACTACGGCCAGTCCTTGAAGAAAGTTAAAACTACAAACTTGATAAATCACCATTGTGGTTTTGCATAGGTAAGAACGGTTCTTGCTAGTTACCCATAGCAGCCACGTAAAACTTGCAACAACAAAGTAGAGGACGTCTAACTTGTTTTTGCAGGGTATGTTGCGATGTGATATGGTCAAGACGTGATGTGATATGGTCAAGACGTGATGTGATATATGTTGTTGTATGAGATGATCATGTTTTGTAATATCGACAACCGGCAGGAGCCTTAGGGTTGTCTATTAATTATTGTATGAAATGCAAGTGCCATGTAATTGCTTTATCGCTATGCATTAGCAATAGTCATAGAAGCAATAGTTGGCAAGACGACCCCGATGCAACGATGGAGATCAAGGTGTCACACTAGTGACGATGGAGATCATGACGTTGCTTTGGAGATGGAGATCAAAAGCACAAGGTGATGATGGTCATATCATGTCGCATATTTTGATTGCATGTGATGTTTATCCTTTATGCATCTTATTTTGCTTAGAATGATGGTAGCATTATAAGATGATCCCTTCACTTAATTTCAAGATATAAGTGTTGTCCCTGAGTATGCACCGTTTCTAAAGTTCATTGTTTTGAAGCACCTCGTAATGATCCGGTGAGATAGACTCTACGTTCACATATAACACGTGTAAGCCAGATTTACACACGCGGAATACTTAGGTTAAACTTGATGAGCCTAGCATGTACAAACATGGTCTCAGAACACTGGAGACCGAAAGGTCGAACATGAGTCATATAGTAGATATGATCAACATGAAGATGTTCACCATTGATGACTACCCCATGTCACGTGATGATCGGACATGAGTTAGGTTATTTGCATCATGTATCACTTAGACAACTTGAGGGATATTGATTTAAGTGGGAGTTCACTATTAATTTGATTAATTGAACTTAGTTTATCACGAACATAGTTAGAATGTCTTTACAAATTATTTTATAGATCAATAACTCGTGATGTAGCTCCCCTGTTTTCGATATGTTCCTAAAGAAAACTAAGTTGAAAGATGATGGTAGCAACAATGAAAACTAGGTCCGTGATCTGAGGATTATCCTCATTATTGCACAAAAGAATTATGTCCTTGAGGCACCGCTAGGTGACAGACCTGCTGCAGGAGCTGATGCAGATGTTATGAACATTTGGCAAGCTCGATCTGATGACTATTTGATAGTTTACTGTGCCATGCTTTATGGCTTAGAATCGGGGCTCCAAAGATGTTTTGAATGCCATGGAACATATGAGATGTTCCAAGAGCTGAAATTGGTATTTTGGGCTCATGCCAGTCTGGAGAGGTATGAGAGCTCTATCAAGTACTTTGCCTACAAGTTGGAGGAGAATAGCTCAGCCAGTGAGCATGTGCTTAGAATGTCTGGGTACTACAATCACTTGGATCAAGTGGGAGTTAATCTTCCAGATAAGATAGTGATTGAAACATTTCTCTAGTCACTGTCACCAAGCTACTAGAGATTCATGATGAACTATAAATATGCAAGGGATGATGAAAACAATTCCCGAACTCTTCATGATACTGAAATCGGCGGAGGTCGAAATCAAGAAATAGCATCAAGTGTTGGTGGTTAATAAGACCACCAGTTTCAAGAAAAGGGGCAAGGGAAAGAAAGGGAACTTCAAGAAGAACAGCAAGCAAGTTGTCGCTCCCATGAAGAATCCCGAAGCTGGACCCAAGCCTGAGACTGAGTGCTTCTACTGCAAGGGTAATGGTCACTAGAAGCAGAACTGTCTCAAATACTTGGCAGATAAGTAGGATGGCAAAGTAAACAAAGGTATATTTGATATACATGTTACTGATGTGTACCTTAATGGTGCTCGTAGTAGCCCCTAGGTATTTGATACCGGTTCAGTTGCAAAGATTATTAACTCGAAACATGAGTTGCAGAATAAACAGAGACTATTTAAGAGCGAGGTGACGATGTGTGTTGGAAGTTTTTACAAGATTGATATGATCACCATAGCACACTCCCTCGACCTTAGAGATTAGTGTTGAGCCTAAATAAATGTTATTTGGTGTTTGTGTTGAGCATGAACATGATTAGATCGTGTTTATTGCAATACGACTATTCATTTAAGTCAGAGAATAATTGTTGTTCTGTTTACATGAATAAAACCTTCTATGGTCATAAACTCAATGTGAATGGTTTATTGAATCTCGATCGTAGTGATACACATATTCATAATATTGATGCCAAAAGATGCAAAGTTGATAATGTTAATGCAACATACTTGTGGCACTGTTGTTTAGGTCATATTGGTGTAAGGCGCATGAAGAAACTCCACGCGGATGAACTTTTGGAATCACTTGATTATGAATCATTTGATACATGTGAACCATCCCTCATGGGTAAGATGACAAAAACTCCATTCTCCGGAACAATGGAGTGAGCTAATGACTTATTGGAAATAGTACATACCGATGTATGCGGTCCGATGAGTATTGAATCACGCGACGGGTATCATTATTTTCTAACCTTCACATATGATTTGAGTAGGTATGGGTATATCTACTTGATTGAACACAAGTTTGAAACATTTGAAAAGTTCAAAGAATTTCATAATGAAGTGGAGAATAATCATAACAAGAAAATAAAGTTTCTACGATCTGATCATGAAGGCGAATATTTGAGTTACGAGTTTGGCTTTCATCTAAGACAATGCGAAATTGTTTCACAACTCACGCCACCTGGAACACCACAGCGTAATGGTGTGTCCGAATGTCGTAACCGTACTTTACTAGATATGGTGCATTCTATGCTGTCTCTTACCGATTTTCCACTATCGTTTAGGGGTTATGCATTAGAGAAAACCACATTCACATTAAATAGGGCACCGTCTAAGTCCGTTGAGACGGCACCGTATAAACTATGGTTTGGCAAGAAACCTAAGCTGTCGTTTCTTAAAGTTTGGGGATGCGACACTTATGTCAAAAGACTTCAGCGTGATAAGCTCAAACCCAAAGCCGAGAAGTGCATCTTCATAGGATACCCAAAAGAAACTATTGGGCACACCTTCTACCACATATCTGAAGGCAAAATCTTTGTTGCTAAGAATGAGTCATTTCTAGAGAAGGAGTTTCTCTTGAAAGAAGTGAGTGGGAGGAAAGTAGAACTTGATGTGGTAGTTGTACCTTCCTATGATGCCTACACCAACAAGAGAGGAAGCAAATGATGATGATCATGAAACTTCAGATCAAGTTACTACTGAACCTCCAAAACATGTTCCTCACCAGAGTGGTACGGCAATCCTGTCCTGGAAGTCATGTTACTAGACCAAGGTGAACCTATGAACTATGAAGAAGCTATGATGAGCCCAGATTCTGAAGGATGGCTTGAGGCCATGAAATCTGAGATAGGATCCATGTATGAGAACAAATTGTGGACTTTGGTGGACTTGCCCGATGATCGGCAAGCCGTTGAGAATAAATGGTATTTAAGAGGAAGACATACGTTGATGGTAATATCACTGTCTACAAACCTCGACTTGTCGCAAAAGGTTTTCAACAAGTTCAAGGGGTTGACTACGATGAGACTTTTCGCCCGTAGTGATGCTTCTGAATCATGTTAGCAATTACCGCATTTTATGATTATGAAATCTGGCAAATGGACGTCAAAACTGCATTCCTTAACGGGTTTCTTAAGGAAGAGTTGTATATGATGCAATCGGAAGGTTTTGTCAATCCTAAAGGTGCTAACAAAGTGTGCAAGCTCCAGCGATCCATCTATGGACTGGTCCAAGCATCTCAGAGTTGGAATAAATGCTTTGATGAGGTCGTCATGGTTTTATACAGACTTATGGTGAAGCCTGTATTTACAAGAAAGTGAGTGGGAGCTCCGTAGCATTTCTAATATTACATGTGGATGACACATTGCTGATTGGAAATGATATAGAATTTCTGGATAACACAAAAGGATACTTGAATAAGAATTTTTCAATGAAAGACCTCGGTGAAGTGGCTTACATATTAGGCATCAAGATCTATAGTGACAGATCAAGACGCTTAATAGGATTTCACAAAGCACATACCTTGATAAGATTTTGAAGAAGTTCAAAATGGATCAGTCCAAGAAGGGGTTCTTGCCGGTTTTGCATGGTGTGAAATTGAGTAAGACTCAAAGCCTGACCATGACAGAAGATAGAGAGAGAATGAAAGTCATTCCCTATGCCTCAGCCATAGGTTCTATACGACATGCCATGTTGTGTACCACACCTGATGTGTGCCTTGCCATATGTCTGGCAAAAGGGGGTACAAGAGTGATCCATGAGTGGATCACTGGACATCGGTCAAAATTATCCTTAGTAACTAGAGGACTAAGGAAATGTTCCTCGATTATGGAGGTGATAAAGAGTTCATAGTAAAGGGTTACATCAATGCAAGATTTAACACGGATCCAGATAACTCTGAGTAGCAAACCGAATGCGTATAATGGAGCAGTCATTTGGAATAGCTCCAAGTAAAGCGTGATAGCAGCATCTATAGTATGACATAAGGATTTGCAAAATACACACGGATCTGAATGTAGTAGAACCATTGACTAAAACCTCTCTCATAAGCAAAACATGATCACACCTTAGAACTCTTTGGGTGTTAATAACATGGCGATGTGAACTAGATTATTGACTCTAGTAAACTCTTTGGGTGCTAGTCACATGGCGACGTGAACTATCGGTGTTAATCACATGGCGATGTGAACTAGATTACTGACTCTATTGCAAGTGGGAGACAATTGGAAATATGCCCTAGAGGCAATAATAAATTGGTTATTATCATATTTTCCTGTTCATGATAAATGTTTATTATCCATGCTATAATTGTATTGATCGGAAACTCAGATACATGTGTGGATACAAAGACAACACCGTGTCCCTAGTGTGCCTCTACTAGACTAGCTGGTTAATCAAAAGATGGTTAAGGCTTCTGATATGTCCATTTTGCATCATGTTTTCCTACTGTTATTTATAATGTTTTATGCATAGTAATGCTTTTGGGAGTAATTCTAATGCCTTTTCTCTCATAATTTGCAAGGTTTACACAAAGAGGGAGATAGCTGGAATTCTGGACCTGAAAAAGCACGTCAGAGCTACCTATTTTGCACAACTCCAAATAAGCTGAAACTCCACGGAGATTTTTTATGAATTATTGGAGAAAATAACTACCAGAGGGGGCCTGCCAAGAGGGCACAACCCACCTGGGCGCGCCAGGGAGCCCAGGCCCGCCCTGGTGTGTTGTGCCCTCCTCGGCCCACCTTCGGTGCCCCTCTTCTGGTATATAGGTCATTTTGATCTAGAAAAAAATGAGGGGAGGACTTTCAGGACACGGCGCCGCCGTCTCGAGGCGGAACTTGGGCAAGAGCACTTTTGCCCTCCGGTGGAGTGATTCCGCCGAGGGAACTTCCCTCCCAGAGGGGGAAATCATCGTCATCGTCATCACCAACAACTCTCCCATCTTTGGGAGGGCCATCTCCATCAACTTCTTCAACAACACCATCTCCTATCAAACCCTAGTTCATCTCTTGTGTTCAATCTTTGTACCGGAACCTTAGATTGGTGCTTGTGGGTGACTAGTAGTGTTGATTACATCTTGTAGTTGATTACTATATGGTTTATTTTGTGGAAGATTATATGTTCAGATCCATTATTGTATTTAATACCCCTTTGATCTTGAGCATGATTATTATTTGTGAGTAGTTACTTTTGTTCTTGAGGTCATGAGAGAAGTCATGTTGCAAGTAATCATGTGAACTTGATATGTGTTCGATATTTTGATGATATGTATGTTGTGATTCCCTCAGTGGTGTCATGTGAACGTCGACTACATGGCACTTCACCATATTTGGGCCTAAGGGAATGCATTGTGGAGTGGTTATTAGATGATGGGTTGCTAGAGTGACAGAAGCTTAAACCCTAAACTAGAAAAAAAAGACACATCCGTGACATTTTGGGTTGAACGAATTTTTTTTCCTGTCATACTTATGATAGTTCTATGACGATAATTGTGACAAAACCCGGTATCATCATAGATGTGGTGGGCTCCTACTTCTATGACAATAAATAATGACAGAAAATGGGCTTTTCATCCTGGGAGGCCCGGAGACACAGCTGCATGACATTGTTTGGGACGCGCATGACAGAAAAAACCGTGGTAGAAGCGAGGGCAAGGAAAATATCGGGGAGTTCCTGGTTACGGTGGGTGGTCAGGGGCCAAGCGATGCGCGTTTCTCTCATACACATACGTGCGTGGGTGCGAGGCATTGGGCTCTAACTGAACTCGAGCGAGGCTTCGCCTAACAGAACCTGAGCGATTGCATTGCAGGCTACGCGTTACTAAAACCGAGAGAGTCCTTCGCTACTACTGCTAACTGAAGTCGGTCGATGCTGCCTCTGGATGAACAGTGAGCATTGCTGGGGGTTTGGTTGAACAATTCCGGTGGGGTTTGGATGAACATGACCCCGTGGTGCTGCCGCTGGATGAACAGGACCCTGATCGATCCAGCCGGTTGGGCATGGATGAACTGGACCCCGTGGAGGGATGGATGAACAGGATCCCGTGGAGGGAAGGTTGAACAGTAGCCGGTGGAGGGCTGGTTGAATAGTAGCAGGTGGAGGGCTGGATGAACAGTAGCACGTGGAGGGGTGGTTGAACAGGACCATGCGGAGAGGACTGGTTGAACTGTAGCCGGTGGATGAGCGCGCGGTGGAGGCTGGATGAACAGGAGCCCGTGGGTGAACAGTCACAGGTGGAGACTGGAGGAGGTCGATGGTGGATGAATAGTAGCCCATGGAGGCTAGAGGAGGTCGGCGGTGGAGATGAAGAGTATCTAGTGGAGTCCTGTTTTGCGGTACGCCACACCCCTCTGGATGAATAGGACGCCCGTTTCGACAGTAGCGCTCCAACACAAGTCTATTTCCTCTGTTTTGCGGTATGCCACACCACTCCCAATCAACAGGACCCTGTTTCGATCGTAGGAGGTCCAACAGAAGTCCGTTTCCTCCATTTTGCGGTAGGCCAGACCCCTCCCGATGAACAGGATCCCGTGTCGACCGTGACCGGTCGAACACAAGGTCGTTTCTCCGTTCTGTAGTACGCCAGGACTCGTTTCCAGAGGTTGTTCCGTCCAAGCCCTCCTGATGAACACGATGATGAACCACAAGTGTAGGGGATCTATCGTAGTCCTTTCGATAAGTAAGAGTGTCGAACCCAACGAGGAGCAGAAGGAAATGATAAACGGTTTTCAGTAAGGTTTTCTCTGCAAGCACTGAAATAATAGGTGATAGATAGTTTTGTGATAAGATAAATAGTAACGAGCAAATGTAAATAAAGTAAATAAAGTGCAGCAAGGTGGCCCAACCCTTTATGTAGCAAAGGATAAGCCTGGACAAATTCTAATAATGAGGAAGGAGCTCCCGAGGACACATTGGGAATTATCGTCAAGCTAGTTTTCATCACGCTCATATGATTCGCGTTCGGTACTTTGATAATTTGATATGTGGGTGGACCGGCACTTGGGTACTGCCCTAACTTGGACAAGCATCCCACTTATGATTAACCCCTATTGCAAGCGTCCGCAACTACAAAAAGGAGTATTAAGGTAAACCTAACCACAACATTAAACATATGGGTCCATATCAACCCCTAACGAAGCAACGCATAAACTAGGGTTTAAGCTTCTGTCACTCTAGCAACCCATCATCTACTTATTACTTCCCTATGCCTTCCTCTAGGCCCAAATAATGGTGAAGTGTCATGTAGTTGACGTTCACATAACACCACTAGAGGAGAGACAACATACATCTCATCAAAATATCGAACGAATACCAAATTCACATGACTACTAATAGCAAGACTTCACCCATGTCCTCAGGAACAAACATAACTACTCACAAAGCATATTCATGTTCATAATCAGAGGTGTAATAATATGCATTAAGGATCTGAACATATGATCTTCCACCAAGTAAACCAATAAGTATCAACTACAAGGAGTAATCAACACTACTAGCAACCCACAGGCACCAATTTGTGGTTTTGGATACAAGATTGGATACAAGAGATGAACTAGGGTTTGAGATGAGTTGGTGCTGGTGAAGATGTTGATGGAGATTGACCCCCTCCCGATGAGAGGATCGTTGGTGATGATGTTGGTGATGATTTCCCCCTCCCGGAGGGAAGTGTCCCCGGCAGAACAACTCTGCCAGAGCCCTAGATTGATTCCGCCAAGGTTCTGCCTCCTGGCGGCGGAGTTTCATCTCGTAAGCTTGCCCACGGATTTTTCCAGGACAAAACCCTTCATATAGTAGAAGATGGACGCCGGAGGCCCACCAGGGAGCCCAGGAGATAGGGGGCGCGCCCCTAGGGGGGCACGCCCCCTGTCTCCTGGACAGGGTGTGGGCCCCCTGGCCTATTTCTTTTGCTCATAATTCCTTAATAAATCCAAAAGGTTGTTTCGTGGAGTCTCAGGTCTTTTGGAGTTGTGCAGAATAGGTTTCCAACATTTGCTCCTTTTCCAGCCAGAATTCCAGCTGCTGGCATTCCCCCTCTTCATGGTAAACCTTGTAAAATAAGAGATAATAGCCATAAGTATTGAGATATAATGTGTAATAACAGCCCATAATGCAGTAAATACTGATATAAAAGCATGATGTAAAATGGACGTTTCAACTCCCCCAAGCTTAGACCTCGCTTGTCCTCAAGCAGAAATCGAAATCGAAAAATATGTCCACATGTTTAGAGATAGAGGTGTCGATAAAAATAAAATACGGACATGAGGGCATCATGATCATTCTAATAACAGCAACATATATGGATTTTTTCATATGATTTACTATGTTCAAGTGATAAGCAATTCACAATGTCAAGTATGGTTCAAAAACTTCATTGGAAACTAAAAAACTATAATCTCAGTCATTGCAGCAAGTGCAATTTATCGTAACATCAGAAAGAGTCAATAATAGAGCTTGTCAGCAACCTCACATACTCAACTATCTCGTAGTCTCCCATAATTGTTAACACTCATGCAATACTTGTGGTTATAGAGTTTCATCTGGACACTGAGAAAGATAGGGGCTTATTGTGTTGCCTCCCAACGTATTCACCTTTAGGTGATGTTAACAATAATAGCCTATGCCAACTTACATCCAATCGGATATATATATCATGATCTTTCAAACACGAAGAGCTTGCAAAAGGATAAAATGAAAAAGGGAATGGTGAGGAACACCTTGACTCAAGTATTAAAGTAAAACATAAAGTAAAAGATAGGCCCTTCGCAGAGGGAAGCAGAGGTTGTCATGCGCTTTCAGGGTTGGATACACAAAATCTTAGTGCAAAAGAACATCACTTTATATTGCCCCTTGTATGTGGACCTTTATTATGCAATCCGTCGCTTTTATTACTTCCACAACAAGTTCGTACAAAGCTTATTTTCTCTGCACTAATAAGTCATGCATATTTAGAGAGCAATTTTTATTGCTTGCACCAATGACAACTTACTTGAAGGATCTTACTCAATCCATAGGTAGGTATAGTGGACTCTCATGACAAAACTGGGTTTAACGATATTTGGAAGCACAAGTAGTATCTCTACTTGGTGCAAGGAGTTTTGGCTAGCATGAGGGGGAAAGGCAAGCTCAACATGTTTTAGAAGGTCACTGACAATATACTTTAACTGAGATGTCGAAAAACATAAACCATTACGTTGTCTTCCTTGTCAAACATCAACTTTTTTAGCATGTCATACTTAATGAGTGCTTCACAATCATAAAAGATGTCCAAGATAATATATCTATATGTGAACCCCTCTTTCCTTATCACTTCCTATTAATTGCAACGATGACCAAAGCTACGTTCATCAACTCTCAACAATATTTATGCCTCATACTTTCTATGTGTGAAGTTATCACTATCCATAAGATCAATATGAACTCTTTTGTTCTTTCTACTTTATCAAGATCATAGCAGCATAGCAAAGCCCTTGACTCAACACTAATCTTTATTATAGATAGCACACGGACTCGCTTACATAAAGAGATCACAACGAAAAACTCAAAACTACTTGATATCAAAACTTCAAACTAATGGATCAAGATACTACTAAAAGGATCGAACTAAATAAAGCGGTAAAGATAGGAGTCTGATGGTGATACGATACCGGGGCACCTCCCCCAAGCTTGGCAATTGCCAAGGGGAGTGCCCATACCCATGCGATTATTTCTTCGGAGGTGATGAAGTAGGAAGTGTTGATGGAGTAGGCTTGTCATCCATCTTCCAAGGCATAGGCTCTCCATCATGAAAGGATGATCGAGTCTCCGGGATCCTTAAATCTGCAGCCAAACTCATTCGCTTGAATCTATATTCATACTCACAGTTCTGGTTTTGCAGGTCATAAATCTGGGCTTGGAGGTGCTCGATTTTCTCTTGAAGCTTGAAGATGGTCTCCTCAATGACTTTAGCATCCATCTTGTGGTTGTTGGTGAACTCCGTGATCATCATCTGGTTGGCGTTGAGTCCACTCTCCACCATCCCTTGACACTTGAAAACTTCTTATTCCATGGCTTCGAGCTTTGTCTCCATGCTCCCGGTATGCCTTGGTCCTTCTACATCGCGGATGTGCAACACCCACTCATGCACCTCAATGGTTTGAGGGTGATGCGGCACCTCCGCAAGATAGGGGTTGATAACCCTCTCGAAAACTTGAAGACGACATGATGCTCTAGATCTGAAACAGAAACAACTCAAAACGAAAACAGAGAATATTTGCGTGATACGGTGGTCAAAACCTTTGGGAGTATATATAATGAATTTTTACTAACCAAAATACATAACCTACAAGAAAACAGAGTCCAGGAGGCACACGAGGTGCCCACGAGACAGGGGGCACGCCCTACAGGGGGGGGTGCCCTCCTCTCTCGTGGGAGCCTCGTGTCCCTTTCGGACTACTTCTTTCTTCCTAAAATCCTTAAATAATCCAAAACTGATGAAAATTGCCATTAGAGTTGTTTTGGAGTTGGTTTACTTACCGTACCACGTACCTATGCCTTTTCGGAGTCTGGAACTTTCTGGAAAGTGTCTCTTATGTATTCCTCAGGGGTTATGGTTTCAATAATATTAGTTTCAACATTGATAGGATTACCTGAAATATAATGTTTAATTCTTTGACCGTTTACCACCCTCGGATCTGTGCCTTCAAAATTGCTGATTTTATAGCACCAGAACGATAGACCTCCTCGATAACGTAGGGACCTTCCCATGTTGAGAGAAGTTTTCCTGCAAAAAATCTTAAACGAGAGTTGAACAATAACACATAATCTCCTACGTTAAACTCACGCTTTTGAATCCTCTTATCATGCCAGCGTTTGACTTTTTCTTTGAAAAGCTTAGCATTCTCATATGCTTGGGTTCTCCATTCATCAAGTGAGCTAATATCAAATAACCTTTTCTCACCGGCAAGTATGAAGTCATAATTAAATTCTTTAATAGCCCAATATACTTTATGTTCAAGTTCAAGAGGTAAGTGACATGCTTTTCCATAAACCATCTTATATGGAGACATACCCATAGGATTTTTGTATGCAGTTCTATAGGCCATAATGCATCATCAAGTTTTTTGGACCAATTCTTTCTAGATCTATTCACAGTCTTTTGTAAAATTAATTTGAGCTCTCTATTGCTCAACTCTACTTGACCACTAGACTGCGGGTGATAAGGAGATGCAATTCTATGATTGACATCATACTTAGCAAGCATCTTACGGAAAGCACCATGAATAAAGTGTGAACCACCATCAGTCATAAGATATCTAGGGACTCCAAACCTCGGAAAAATAACTTCTTTAAGCATTTTAATAGAAGTGTTATGATCAGCACTACTAGTTGTAATAGCTTCTACCCACTTAGTAACATAATCAACAACAACTAAAATATGTGTATAACCATTGGAGGCAGGAAAAGGTCCCATATAATCAAAGCCCCAAACATCAAACGGTTCAATAACAAGAGAATAATTCATAGGAATTTCTTGATGTCTAATGATGTTACCTATTCTTTGACATTCATCACAAGATACGACAAACTTTTGAGCATCTTTGAAAAGAGTAGGCCCATAAAAACCAGATTGTAGTACCTTGTGTGCAGTTCTATCTCCAGCGTGGTGTCCTCCATAGGATTCAGAGTTACACTTGCGTAGGATTTGTTCCTGTTCATGCTCAGGCACACAACATCTAATAATACCATCTACTCCTTCTTTATAAAGGTGTGGATCATCCCAGAAGTAAAGTCTTAAATCATAAAAGAACTTTTTATTTTGCTGGTATGTGAAACTAGGCGGTATGTATTTAGCAACAATGTAATTAGCATAGTCAGCATACCAAGGAGCAGTACGAGAAGCATTGACAACCGCTAATTGTTCATTAGGAAAACTATCATTAATAGGCAGTGGGTCATCAAGAACATTCTCTAGCCTAGACAAGTTGTCTGCAACGGGGTTCTCAGCTCCCTTTCTATCAATAATATGCAAGTCAAATTCTTGGAGCAAGAGAACCCATCTAATGAGTCTAGGCTTAGCATCTTTCTTTTCCATAAGATATTTAATAGTAGCATGATCAGTGTGAATAGTAACTTTGGAATCAACAATATAAGGTCTAAACTTATCACATGCAAACACAACTGGTAAGAATTCTTTTTCAGTGGTAGCATAGCTTCTCTGGGCAGTATCAAGAGTCTTACTAGCTTAATGGATAACATTCAATTTCTTATCGACTCTTTGCCCTAGAACAGCACCTACAACATAATCACTAGCATCACACATAATTTCAAAAGGTAAATTCCAATCAGTTGGCTGAACAATAGGTGATGTGATCAAAGCTTTCTTAAGTGTTTCAAATGCTTCTACACAATCATCATCAAAGACAAAAGGAATATCCTTTTGCAATAAATTAGTCAGAGGCCTAGAGATTTTAGAAAAGTCCTTAATGAACCTCCTACAAAAACCGGCATGACCAAGGAAACTTCTTATACCTTTTATGTCTTTGGGACATGGCATCTTTTCAATAGCATCAACTTTGGCTTTATCAACTTCAATACCCCCGGAGATCTTGTGCCCCAAGACAATGCCTTCATTAACCATAAAGTGACACTTTTCCCAATTCAGGACGAGACTAGTGTCTTCGCATCTCTGCAAAACTCGATCAAGGTTTCTCAAACAATCATCAAAAGAGGATCCATAGACGGAGAAGTCATCCATGAATACCTCACAAATCTTTTCACAAAAATAAGAAAATATAGCCATCATGCATCTTTGAAATATAGCCATCACAAATCTCTGCATGTCGTGCCCACGAACAGAGCACACCGCAGCCGACCAAACTGCATGCCCCGCCGGTGCTTGCCGCCACCGTAAGGTCCTTTTGTCATCGAGCATGAGCAAGGTGAGGTGGATCTGGCACAAATCTAGCGACCACCGAGGCCGGATGTGGCGGTGGGTTGGGCACGGCAGCGTGGCAATCGTTGGTAGGCGGGGTTGTTTTGGGGGAGGTAGGGGGAGGAAGAAGAAGGTGGGGCATCGGGGCAGAGCATGTGGGCAGCCGGTAGAGAGAGGCGGGGCGGCCAACGGGGAGAGGTGGTGCGGGCGGCTCGGTGGAGCACGCGAGGGTTACCAGCGTCCGCACCTCGATCCTGTCTCCTGCAAGCGTGGCAGGGACAGCTCTGCCCGGATCCATCGACGGGGAGGTGTGCATCGGGATGGGGGGGTGGGGGGAGGGAAGTGGACTTGGGCACAACGACGGTGCCGGTTGAGGCCCGGCCTGGGGGCGAGAGGAAGGTGGCTAGGGCGGCGGGGCTGGATCCGTCCTAGGGGAGGCATCGGGGAGCGGGAGAGGGCGCATCAGGGCGACAAAGGGAGGTAGGAGGAGGCGGCGACAACGGGGTGCTTTGGTGAGAGACAGGGGAAGACGACAGTAGCTGTGGCCCAGATTTGGAGGTGGATGTGGAGGTGTTGGCCGAGACCACGGTGGCCGGTGCGTGGGGGTGGGGGATCCCAGCGGGGAAGAAGGTGGGTTGTGGGGTGCGGGGCCTGGCGGGGAAGAAGGTGGGAGATCAGGGGGTTGGGTGCGGGTGTTTCGGGAAGGAAGAAGGTGGGGTTGGGTGGGTGTTAGCAGAATAAGAATTAGTGTTATTAGAATAAGGTCTTAAGCGGTGTTATTAGAATAGACCCACCCTATATATAGTGCGACAAGAGTGTGGAGAGTGCAAACCCTAGCAAAAAAGCGTCGAGGCTCCAGCTTATATAGTACTACATATATCTGTATTACAGACTGAGCTCCGGTGCCTTAACTGCACCTGCTTTTGGTTGTATGATAGGTGGGCCAGCCACATTTCGGGACCACCTGTCATAAACCCAAAGGTGCACTAAGTCAATGAAGCTACGTCCATATAGTATTCGTGTATACGACTAATATATAGTGGATTGGTTTTCTTATTCTCTGCACAACAATCGTTTTAAATTGTGTAAGTACGAAACGAAACTCTTTATTTAACGTATGAGTGAAGAAAAGTACTACTTCCGATGAACTAACGATCCACGCATCCTGGTCGCACTCCCTGTCCTTCACATGCGGTACACTACCCTCCCTGAAGTGAACAACCACACACACGCCAAATTATCGGAAACGTGTGAGAGTGTGTACTAATAAAGAATTTTAATTTCAGTTATCAGAAAGGTTTGAGATTATGTATAGTTTGCCCTCTCTCAATAAAATTATGGTTTGTTGTGTTCGGCCTAAACTTGGTCAAACTTTATAAAGTTTGATTTCAGTCAAATCTAATATGCGGAGTAAATAAAAATAGAGGGCTACTACGTCCATTCGGGTTTTTAGTCCACACCATTTTTTTAATCAAATTTAATAGCTGGACAAATAAAATTACAGGGGAGCTGAGGACAAATTTGTGAGAAGGCTTAGAAATCAATACAAAACTTATGCTCTTAGTACCAACATCGATCCTTCTTCGAGGAAACCTTTGGTTCAGAGCCAATTGTGTGATAAAATTGCACCAACATGAAAGACGACTGTGTCTCGAACACAACCAAGGTGAACTGATTAAGGATATCATATTTGTGGGAAAGAAGCAAAGAGCACTGATGGAAGATAACTTATTTTTCATGGAAAATTGATCAGCTTCACCAGCCGACGCAAGCATGAGGCGCAACCATGAGCATCGATAGGTCACCGTGGTGATGCACCATCCATTTGGCATCAAGTTTGGGTGAGGCACCTATGAAGTTCGACAAATCCTCACCGTGGTTTTCTTCTCATTAATCAAGCTCGAGGAAGGAAGAATGACGTGGCAGAGGACAGTGAGGCGGAAAAACAATGGCCATCCAATTTTGTGCAGTTCCACTAAAATTGAGGAAGACATGCCCAGGTATGGAGATACGCATCGATGTTTGCAAAAATATAAAAAGGGATATAGTGTTCTTACTTTGTTTTGGCAGTGGTACAAGATTAACAATGACATCTCAATTTTCAATAAGAATTAATGAAAAGTACACCAACAAACAGAATCATCATGGTTAGCTTGATGGGAACTAAACCAGGATACCCAAGAAAAAAAGCATTTCTTCATTTAACCAGTGATAGTATTAGATTAGCAGCAGCAATAGGAACATATGGACAATGGCCACACAAGCACCATGTACTTTTTGCCGAAACAACATGTCTACCTCCACCGAGGCATAAATTAGGAAAACTTTTCGAGTGGCATTTCCTCTATAATAGTAGGTAATATTGGACCAGCCGATGAACCCTACCTACTATACATGTGGAGCTGGGGAGTAGCCGCATAGATGAAAACCCGCATGCAGCGACCTGGGGAGCTGGAGCAGTACAAGAAGTTATACCTCAGGTGGGTGAGATGTCGCTTAGGCTGGCAGGCAGGACATGCCCACATGACGGCAGCGAACAAGGGCGCGGAGGACCTTTGTCCGTGCCAGCGCCGGCTCCGAGAGGACGGTGCGCATTGGCTTCCTCCATTGCTGACGGCGATACCGTCAACGCTGCACCTCCTCACTTCCCGCAACGGATGGGACTCGACCGGATCTGTGACCACCGGTGAGGATAGAGATAGAGTGGACACTATCATCTTGTTTTGATATCGAGAGGGTGAGAGAGCAAGACGCGAGAAACCCTATCAAACAAGAGGCTATATATACAATGGAGTAAAAAAACTCTACATAGCAGCGGTTTTAAATAGAACAGACGTGTTCCCGAAAAAAATAAATGAAAACTGGCGGACAATTCTTTAACGTACCAAGAAAGAAAACTCAACCAAAAACACGCCCCTGCTTCCAGGTCGCGAGAGTAGTCGCGCACACACACATAGACATAGATATGCATATCCGTGTTTACATAAAATTCCATCTCCATCTCCATCTCCAATCATATTTGTCCAACTGGCACATTATTTACGTTGTTAATTATATACGCAGCAATATTAACGTACAACATCTCTTGTTTGCGGGCGTCCGGACCGCTGCCATGCCCGCTCCTGACCAACCCGAACCCTCTTCATCATCCGTGCGTGCTTCCCGCCCGAAACGGTCAGTGCCGCATTCATGCCTGGCCAGAGCGGACGCAACCTCTCATTGGCGCCGACATTGAAGCGGCACGCCGGCCGAGAGGGCATCACCCGTGCCACTTCCCGGTGCACACGATTGCTCCGCATTCAAAGGTCACAATAGCCGTCCACAACATGCATGTAAAAAGTTCTTGGGAGTCCGGGCTACGGATAGCTGTCCTCCCCCAACTCGTCAATCTCTTCCAGTAGTGCTAGTACTCCATGGTGCGATCCATCGACAAGCAGGCAAGAAAGTTATCGTATACTTGGTTTGCGGTGAGTGGCATGCCGAGAGACCGTGTGGGGTCGAGCCATGGAGGAGGGTGAGACACAAACGTGACAGACGTGATTTAAACGTTGGTTTTGCTCGATGGCGCGATCCAACGTAACGAGACGTTGGTTTCTCTCCGTTTCCATTTTTTCTCCGGAAAAAAGGAAACTTCCCACTCCATTTTCATTTCAACTCCAAGGTTGCCCCATTACAACATTCCATCAAATACAAAGGAAAACTAACACGCATCCTGATGCATCTCAATGATTCACAGATCATAGCCAATATTTACTTCACAACTAACACAAAAGTTGTGAGAGCATGTACAAAAGAAAAACTACTGATGGGGTCACTACGACTTAAACCCTAAACCCTAAACGGGATTTAATTTCCTGGCTAGGTAGAACCTATCGAAGGAAAGATGGCCGGCACCCTCGGATCATATGATGGTTTTGTGCAGTTCCACTAAAATCAAGCTGAGCATTCCTGATGGCAAAGATATTGAAGAAGTGTGATTAGAATAATAGTACTAGTACTAGTTCATGAGACATAAACTCATCACAAATAGAAGCCGGTAGAAGTAGAGAAAGATCGACATGGAGATGGAGCTACATGGGGAGCTGCAGCAGTGGAGCAAGCCGGCTCCAAAGGAAGATGTACTACCTGGGACGTCGGGTTGTAGCTAGGAGGGCGGTTGGGACGCGACATCGGCCCATACCACGGGGACCCCCGATTGGGATGCACCAACTATGGGTTTTCTCCCTCACCAATGTCGACCCCGTCTACGCAGAACATTGTTCCCTTCCCCCAGCGGCGGGATCAGGCCGGGTATGTGACCAGCGGTGCGGCCATCGTCGTTCTATGCTTGTGAGGAGAGCAAGCCAAGCAAGCAGGCTTGTAGCTTAGGCACCTTCTAGTGTATATATAGTTGTTTTCTATTTCTCACCATATCAACCATTTTATGTTACGTACGCGGAAATGATGGTTGCTTCTTCCGACTAACTTACTGTGTGATTTGACTGCTCCTTAGTTTGCTCCTTAGTGGCCCCTACACGTACTCCCCCTACGTGTATGACCTTTCCCGAGTCTCACTTGTACTTATCTCTATTTTCTTGCATGACACATAGACAGGATGCGCAAAGGGGAATTTTGTTACTGCATGTTGTTACGTAGTACTGTACTACTAGTACCTACTTCCTCCTTCCGGTTCACTACTAGTACTCCCTCCGTCCTGGCTTATTGGTCCCCTTTGTACTCAATTCATGGGCTCGTTTTCCTCAAGAAAATTGTCTTTACCAACGTATTAATATCGGGAATGCATGCGTGAACAACGAATGATTAAACCTTGCATGCAACATTTTGACAAAGCATTGAGTTATGAACATGTGAATGCAAGGGACTACAACCTTGTGCATGCATGCAACAGTCACACGTACACATGGACGCAAAAACGCGTGCGATGCTCTAATGCATGCATGTCCAAGCACACGAAGGAACACACACGGTCACGCTCAAGTGCTCAACCTACACGTGCATGCACAAACATACTCAGCCAGGGTGAGCTAGTGACCATATAAACACCGGAAAATGTATATATTGAGTGCAATGAGCATATTATGAAGTCCACTGATCGTATTTTTATAAATATACAGTGACAGACAGTGTATTTATCTCGTTTGAAATTAAGCCATATTAACCGGAGAGGAGGCAGTATGGACTAGCCTTACTTTGATGTGTCCCGTCAACTTGCCGAACGAGGAGAAGCTTGCACGACGAGAGAAGCTTGCGCGCGGTGGCTCGCATGACAAGGAGAAACTTTTGACTAATGTAAGCTCTCCCTCGCTCAGGCAGTGGACGTGCAACAGTTAATTCGGTATCAGATTGCCAGAAGCATACACTATACTAGTACTATTATTGTTCAACTTCCCGAAGAGGCGAATAACCAAGCGCAAAGTTTACTAGTACTAGTACTACTACTATAGTCTATAGAGGTATGTACTATACTACTAGGAACCGGATGGAGGAGCGTCTGCACTCTTATTATATTTTAAAAATGTGATAAAGCAATCTTCAACACATTTGGTTCTCTTCGAGGGTTCTCGCATGTGATAATGGAAGTTGATTGAGTGGAACACTCGCCACAATTCTTGCTTAATTCTGGCTCATATCCTATTACAAATAGGAGGGCTCGGTAATATTTTCTCTATTTTTGTTATTCAGCATGTAAACAGGTCAGCAAACCTTGCGGCGCATCTTTGTGCGAACCGTGCTTGCTGCACTTTGAATGTGGCCGAGAGCTGGCTTGATGAAACACCTCGCTTCCTTCTTCTTTTTTTGTGGGGTACATTGCTTCCTAGTGACCAGTCTCTTGGCTGATCGTCCAAAGACTGCTTATATATATATATATATATATATATATATATATATATGAATAAATCTCTCTCATTTACCCACAAAAAAGATTAAGCCATATTAACCGGAAAGGAGGGAGTATGGACTAGCACTACTTTTTGGTGTGTCCCGTCAACTCGCAGAACGAGGAGAAGCTTGCAGGACAAGGTGAAGCTCGCTTAAGCCTTTTGACTAATGCAACCTACCCTCGCCCAGGCGGTGTACATGCATCAGTTCATTCGGTGTCAGATTGCCAGAAGCATACACTATAGTACCCAACATGCAGAGTACCATCATTGTTCGACTTCACGAAGAGGCGAAGAGCCAAGCACAAGGTTTAGTAGTACGAGTAGTACTACTACTACTAGAACCGCATGGTGGAGCGTCTGTACTCTTATTTTATTTTAGTCTCTGATAAAGTATACATTTATTTGGGAGAAGGGCAGAAAACGGCAGCCCAATAGTATAGTATTAAAAAACATCGAACATGTAATGATGATATCGATCAACCATGCTTGAATATATCTTGGCCTCTGTGCGAGCCCGCCTGTGTGTTGTCGCTCCTCGTCTCTCTCAAGGAACGGAGGGTTGGCCATCTTGCCATCAATTGAGATCGGTTTGCTCACACTCCGGTCCCACATGTCAGTGATATGCCAAGAGGAGGTGCGTTGACCGACTGGCCATATGCGTACTTGGTTTTGCACCTTCATACTCCTCCTCCCTCCATCATAGTTTACAGGGCACGCTTCATTCTGATGCATTTCTCTCAATGCATTTCCACCATGAGAGAGACTTTAGACGCGTTTGGTTTAATGCTCAATTAATTCGGGCATGGTAACCGCAATCAAGTCCACAATTTTCTCTCGATGTACTACGGAGTGGATTAAGTGCATGCATGTGTGTACCCGGGGTGGAAGCACTGCATGTATGTGTGTACGCATTATTTTCTCTAGTAATAGACGCCATTCTATAACTTCCAATGCTATTTTTCAGGCCGATCGCTAGTCGCCTGTAACACCCCAAAAATTTAACCATGATTTATTTATTAAAAGTTTGCCTTGGTAAATTAAATTTTAATTTCTGGATTTATTGTTTGATCTCAGAACTACTCTTTTCTTTGTTATTGTGGAGTTCTTACCCCAAGTGAAAACTTTCCAAAAATATTGTTGGACTTGTATACCCTCTCCAAAAACATTTCTTTTATTAGTGGAATTATTTATATGATTATCTTCCCTGAGCTCTTTTTCTTTTAAAAATGATTTTTATAAGATTTGGGATCTCATTTGCACTACAACCCTGTTAAATACTCCTTTAAAAATTCCACGAAAATTTGGAGATGACATGTGAGGTTACTAAATCACTTTTATGCAAAAACCTCTCTTAATCATTTGAAGATTTTGAGCCCTACCTCAAGTTTTCAAATCTGGATCAGTTTCTGGTTTGCACTGTAACTTATTTAAATATTTCTTTAAAAATTACATAAAATTTTGGAGATGTCAGTAGATGCATATAATTCATTTTTATGCAAAAACCCATGAGTGTTCGTTGAAAAATTTGAACAAATCATCCTCTTTTGCTCTCTGGCCCAGTTGGGTGTTTTCTACAGCAACTCTATTTTATTTTACTCTAGTGCCCATGATCTTTCTCCTGCTTATAAACCACCCTACAAAACCCTTAAGTCCAGGAGATTGGACCAATTGGAATATTTTTGACCCATGCAATGTTAGCCTTTAGTTTCTGCCCAGATTTTGTTTTCTCAAAAACTTAGACTAACAAGTTTCTGGTTTTGCCCTGGCAACCTTGCCATCATCACTAGTACCTAAAGAGACTAGGATCTGGAGTTTTTGGCCACCCCAAGAGTTGCCTAGATGCCCTTGGCATTCTATCAAGCACCATGTGTGCATGGTCAGTTTTGTCATAGTTTTTAGTTTGCACATTGGACCTGCTTGCTTTGCCTAACCAGCATGTCTCATGTCTCTACCTTAGTCTATAGCCCCACCCTGCTAAACCTCATGTCGATTGGAGCCCTTGGCATGCCTTGGCATTTTGCCGAACATGTAGCGTGCATGCTCTGGGCGCGCCCAGAGCGCACGTTTTGCATGCGCGTGCAGCCGAACCGCCGCATCGCGCCCCTGGCCTTTGCTCGCCCGCAGGGCTATGCCCTGGCCTTGCCCGCTCACCAGAACCCTCCAGGCCGCCCCTGGAGCCCCATAGTGCCGCCGTCAAGTCGGCCACGACAGCTAGCAGCCGGCCATGGCAGGCTCCTGCCCTGGATGGCGCCGCCCGAGCCACTCTCGCTCGCCAGCTCGCCACTGGAGTAGTGCCCGCTCGTCAGCTAGCTTCTGCCGCCATCCCCAGCCTCGACACGTCGCGCTGCAAGCTACAGAATGGCGGTTCGCCGATCTTATCCCCGGCCGCCGCGGAACCGACTTAGTCGCGCTATAAATAGGGATCCCCGAGACCATATGGACATTCAGGAAACCTCGTACCATCCCCCTAGTGCCCCCACACCCAGCTATCGGCGGAGGGAGTCCGTCTTCCCCGTCTCCGGCCAGTTTGGCCGCCGCCGCCCTCCGGTGCCATTCGCTGCAAGCAGAGCCTCCCCAGCCCATCCAGTGCCACCATCCCCTTCCCCTCGGTCTTGCGGAGCCTCCCCACCTCTCAGCTTTGATGGGGAACCACCGTAGCTCGAAGCCCCAAATCCCCCCGAAGCCACCTCTGCCGCGGAGCTCACCGCCGGCGACTCCCATCGTCCCCACCAGCCGTTCGACCACTGGGAGGACCGCCCTTGACTGACGGATCCATCCCTGCCCTCAGAATCCCGTGAAGAGCCGCCGTTCCCCGGCGTTGATCGCCGGGGCTCCGCCTCCGCTCGGGCAGAAGAGAAAGGAGGCGGGTGACTGGTCAAACCTGACCAGTGGGCCCAAGGGACCCACTGTCAGTGACCCTGAGCCGGTCCACGCTGGCAAAGTGAAAGTGTAAAGCTCCGAGTACGCTTCCCCCCCCCCCGAACCGTTTTTATTTTTTGTTTCTTTTATTTATTTATTAAAAAGAGAATTTTGACTAAAACTTTGACTGGCTATATCTTTCTAAATATAAGTCCAAATGATTTGATTCTTTTTCTGTTATTTCTCAAATTTTATCTAGTTTATTTTCATATTTATTTGAAAATTTTGCAGACAACTTTTTTGTACTGTTTTGAAACTATGTGTTAATTTAAATTTTCTCAAAATAGGATTTTTGGAGAAGGAAGCAACTTTCAAAAATGCACCCCACTTGCATACTCTTGAAGGCAAGCATTCTGAACCCTGGCATAATATTGTTGTGTGTTGTTTGATATGGTTACAACACCACCTTAACACGAAGTATTCATTATTTTATGTGATGGTATGGTCATACTCATGAGTGCATTATGAATGTTCCTTGCTGTTGGGAATTGATATACTTGTGATAGTAATCACCCTCGTATGCCTTTCATGCCTATCGGAAGGAATCCAGGAAAGCCTCTGTCTTGGGTAGACACGAGCTTGTCTCCAGTCTTCGTCGAGACGGTTGTGTCTGATAAGGCATAGTGAGGTATGAGAAGTGGTGATTCTATCTGTTGGTTGAAACATATTTGTTATGCTATTTATGCAGGGAATACTTAAACCTCCTGAGTCGGCCGTAGATCGAGTCTTGTTCCAGTAACCCCCATGCTTGTTTCGTACTACCACTTGTCCCTGCCATAGGTAGGGTACGGTTTAGTAAGCTGTCAACCCCTTTCTAGCATACACCGTACAGAGAGGCTATGATGGAAGATACCGGCTGCATCCGGTAGACATGCCACCTGGTCCGGGGGCATGGGTGTTTCCGGTTGTAGCCGAGGGGGTAGATTCCCTAGTTTGCGTGTGTTATAAATTTTTTGATACCATGCTAATCGAGGTTGTAGCCTCCCCACTTAGATTTTTGCTTAACGGGTGTCGTGGGTGATTCCGAACACCGGTAAGTCAGGCTGGTGTGTGCGGTCACCAGGTGTGTTTTCAATTAAAAGATCGTAGACAGAATTAGTCCCGATGGACTAACGGAATCCGTTACTCGTGGGTAAAGAGTACACCCTCTGTAGAGATTACATCTATTCGAATAGCCGTGTCCATGGTTAAGGACTACAATCTGGGTTGGGTCAAGTGTCGGTCTTAGTGTCGGTCTTTGGACGAAAAATTGCTAAACCAGAACATGGATCATGACTTGTGACTCATGATGATTATTATTACTATTGTTATGGACTAACCATTTATACTATTTAAATTATTGAGTATCCCTGGGATTGTTCTACCTCCTGGATAGTCACTGTGATTATTCTTTTATAAGCCCTTTATATGGTGTCGCTCAGACGCCCGACTGTGGCATGCTTGTTATTTATATTACTTATAAGCCCTTTATGTGGTGTCGCTCAGACGCCCGACTATGGCATGCTTGTCATTTAAATTATTTATAAGCCCTTTATGTTGTGTCGCTCAGACGCCCGACTGTGGCATGCTTGTTATTTAATTATTTATAAGCCATTGATGTGGTGTCGCTCAGACGCTCAACTGAGGCATGCTTTAAAGTATTATCCTTCCGAGGCGTCGCTTCAGATACCCGATCGATGCATTCTATTTCTACTCCATTATTGCATATTCATGTTGTATATGCATGACCTGCTTGCGTGCATCATGGATTTTATTTTGTGACTGACGTTGTGATCATGAAATATTTCAGAGCATGATTATCATTCGTTATATTATACCTGTGTGCATAATGTTTGCGAGTACATTCAAAAGTACTCACTGGCTTGTCCCTGGCTATTGTCTTGGCCAGATTTATTGCACGGAGAGGAGCGTTGTGATGATAGCCCCGGAACCTACGCAATGCTGATAGCAGCCTCGCGAATATAGGAGTTATCTTGGTCAGCTGTTCCTGTGGGAAATGGAGTCCCATAGACACTGATGAACCACAAACCGCTTCCGCCATCAGCCACTAGAAACCTTGTGTTGTACCCATAGGCCAGAATGGTCTAGTACTACATATTATGTATTTTGCTTGGAGTTTATATATCAAGTTGGTGTCTCATCAGCTAACAGTAATCCTGGGGCTGGTGAGCACAAGGGCCATTTTCTGGGAAATTAATATCCCGAAAATCCGGTCCTGACAACCTTGGTATCAGAGGCAGGCTGACCATTGGCTAATCCTATCTTAGCGAGGTCAATAAACCTAGATTTACCAACCCACCAGACCTTAACCTAACCCCGGCCAAGTTTCTCATGTAAGATAGCCACATAGTGACCCTGACACCTTTTCGCAGTCGGTGCCCAACCTATCAGCCTAGCCTGTCGATCACGCGCCAATGACCGACACCTAAATTGTCTCATTTGCAAGCGTGTGAAGGAAGACTCCATCCCCTTTTCCAATAAAAAGGACACGCTAGCCTCAACCCAGCACATCACAAACTCTTACCCAAACCAAGCTATAATGCCTAGCCCCGTCGTGCACAATGAGACCACAACAACCAACCTTGGAGGTTTTGTGATCGTGTTAGCAAACCTCACCCGCCGTGCCTTTGCATTAGAAGATCCCCCAGAATATGTGGTGTACCAAGGACCCATGAGCGGCGAGAGCCGTCAATTCTGGGCCACTGTGCACATCTATGGTAGGGGTCTATCGCCATAACGCCCCTACAGGTTCACCGGAAGGACAACTTCCTTTGAGCCACAAGCCATCCAACTAGCTACTCGAGAGGCTATAGTTCAACTCCGGCACTTGTTGCCCAAAGTTAACTGTCGCTCGTTCTACTACTACCCCAGCCGTGATGGGTATGGTAGGCCACCCCAGGTTGCCAACGGAGATCACGAGACGGATCCTGCATTGTTGCATCTGGTGCACTATGTAAGTGCACTAGAGGAACTGTTCGATCAAATCACCCTTGATCTGATCGCAACTCGTGGAGAACTGGTTCATCGAGCCCCGACAAGAGGAGAAGATGAGCCTGACGCTGACAACCCAGTCGTGCTGTTCGTACAACCAATCGAGTCCTTGAGGTCTGCCCCAGCCATCGACCAAAATACTTTGGTGTCCCCAGAAGTGCTTTGTCGCCTTTTGGGAACACGCTCCAACGGGATTGTGGCCAACAACCCACGCGATGGCCATCATCGCTACCCCGACCCTGCAGCCTCTCAACTCCATCTAGCTAACCCCGACAATGAAACCCGTGGGGAAGCCTCGACGTCCACAAGGCACACCCACTTAGATATTAATGAGGTAGACTAAGTCACTCGTGTAGTACCGAGTCTCAGTATGTCCGCGCCCTGTAATTGTATACTTTTGCATCGCCATAAATAATCACAGCCTGCTTGTGTGCCTTTGTTTTGAATAGTAGCTGACGGTGTCCTGGACTAGGGGGTACTCAACGCGTCGTCTCCCGATCAGTTGGATTGGGCCGAGGACCCCCATGGTCGTATACTCATGGGCCAGTCCGGACAGCTGCCGCATACAAGGAAGAATCAACAAGACTTGGCGATCAAGACAAGGACTCCTCCCCCACCAGCGTATTCGGCTAGGACTCTTGTTATCCTAGGCCTCTCGTGCATTATATAAACCGGGGCGAGGCTAGTCGATAGATATACAACAACAATCATACCATAGGCTAGCTTCTAGGGTTTAGCCTCCTTGATCTCGTGGTAGATCCACTCTTGTAAACATCCACAATATCAATATCAATCAAGCAGGACGTAGGGTTTTACCTCCATCAAGAGGGCCCGAACCTGGGTAAAACATCGTGTCCCTTGTCTCCTGTTACCATTGATCCTAAGACGCACTGCTTGGGACCCCCTACCCGAGATCCGCCGGTTTTGACACCGACATTGGTGCTTTCATTGAGAGTTCCGCTGTGTGATCAGCGAAAGGATCAATGGCTCGACTGCAGGTCAACTGCGACGTCGGCTTCTTCGTCACCAGCTCGACTGGTCACCTTGGCTTGACCGAGGACTGCGCCCTACCTCCGATCGTCATGTTCGGATGAAGGCCTTCATCAACACCAACTCCGATCTCTATCAAGATCATGGAGGAGTCATCCATGGAGCTCGGGGGCTCAACGTCAACATTGCCCTCAGGCGACCGTGCTGTTTTTCTGGACAACAAACTTGTATCCGCCGCCACCGCCTCCTCGAGTGTCGCCTAAACGATTACTTCGGTGGAATTATGCGGAATTAAGTCTACAACAACCCTGCAAAAATTTCGTCGAGTTCCGATGGAGGAATCTCCGGCAATCTCCGATATACCGGAGCCCTGTTGAATCTGGACGAGAATCCGGACGAGTTTAGGGCGTGGTATCCAGCGTCTAGCTCGGATGTCCTTTGGAGGATCCAACCGTTGATTTGCTGCGGAATTCCCTTATCTACCACCTGCCAAAAATTCAGCTCGATCCGACCGTCCAAACTCCGGGAAACTTCCGATTAGTGCATCACTTTTTGGATCTGTTTTCTGCGCGAAAACGAATCCGACCCGAGTTCGTCTTTTTTATGAACGGGATTTCGGACATCCTTTTTGAAGGAAGTTTTGTATGGGGTATTGTGTTTTGTTCCCGAACACATCCCACTAACTTTAAGATCTTTTGAACATGATCTTCAACATCATGCTGGTGTCAAACCAGTCCGGCAATATTGCTCCACGGCTGCCGACCTGCGCTAGACACGTCGTCACTTTGTTGAGCCAAGCTCAACTTCTTCGGATCATCATCTTGGCAAGCCGAACAAGAGTCCGGCATCGCGAAGGATAAATCATCACCAACATCGCCGCCCCACGGATTACACGGAGCGGGCATACCGGCATCGCCGCACGGTCGCTTCATCAAGCCGGCATCGACCACGTCACGACCTGCATCGGCAGGGCCGCACTATTGCTTCTTCAAGCTGGTGTCCATCACGCCGACCTACTTCGACATCTCGGCTGGACCGGGGGCTTCGCCATCTCTTCATCAACCTACTCCGGACACTTCGGCGTCACTAGCCGACCAGGCATGGGTGCGCGGATCGAGTCCCAATTTTGGGAATCACCTTCCTTCGGATTGCTACAACAAATAAACCAGGTGCTATTAATCCTAGTATTTCTTTTGCTTGTTTGGGTTAAATTTTCCCAAGGAATTATTACTCTGGTTAGTCCAGCATATGTACACAGGTCTATCAAATGGTGGCCGCATTATCGACGGTCGCATGATGGTTCGGTCAGTTTCCGTACACAGTTCGGCGAACGCCGCATCCGGAACTCGGACCGACCTGTGAATCCAGGCTTTGCCACGCCTTTATTGCATTACGCCGACGACCTGCATCGACATCGACTTCGGCGCCAGGCCATATTTCTTTTACTACTCACTTTGCATAAATTATTTATTATGCAACATTTTTTTAATTCCTATTATTACTATTATCCCCGGTCTGCACTATTTTTTATGCACAGGAAAATGATCCAGCCGGACTATATCCTTTGACGTCACCTCGGCTGGACGGGGGGCTTCGTCAACACTTCATTACCCCATGCCGGGGACTTCGGCATCACTCTGCCGTCCTGCATTGACCGTGCTATGTCACCACTTCGGAGTGTCGAGCTCCTTGCTCCGCCACCTCGGGACCGGCTTGGGGGATGGAACCTTGTCCCGCATCAAGCTCGGACCGCGTCGTCAATACCGAACACATTAACCAGCTAAGTTGCCTTCATGCTCAAAGTTTTAAATTTCTAACTTGTGTTCGGTTCGACCAAGAATTATACTTTTTTGTAAAAAAGTTGCTTGTAAAAATTTTCCTTGTCGAAACTTTGTTCGCACACACTTGACGCGCTACCCACGCTCATTATACCTGGGGGCTTCTTTAACAGAAGCTTATTAATACGGGCTTTATGCCCAACACATGTGTCACACTTCCGCATGTACCTTTTATTCACCATTATATGCATCGATATGACTTAAGTTTTGGCCAAGCTGGGTTGCCTGGCTCCTGTGCTTACCCCTACGTTCCCGATTGTTCGGCTAGGTGGTAAAGGGAGCACCTCTGCGATTGTTACTGCCGGGTCAGCCGGATGTGTACCTCAGACTGGGTGAAGCCGAAAGCTAGCGTTCTTAAGGGAATACTCGGTCGGTGAACTAAAAGATGATTTCTTACCTATTTATTTACCTGCCCCCAGATGTTTTTCTGCTCTTTTCGCAGTCCAGACATGCACTTTAGGGCATGCCTCCCAGGGAAAGGAACCCCTAACGGAACTATTCTCCCTGGAAGATGTTTCTTACTAACAATGTAATATAACATAACTAGTTGGGCACTTGTCTGATAAAGCACTAATGACCCCTACGCCTGGTCTCCACGCATGCCCCGGTTTTTATAACCGCGAGGGTATTCGGACACACTCCGGACTATTGGGTCCAGAGGTTGAAGCGAAAAGGTCCGCTACGACAAACGATCTACAATCCGGCTAGAAGGCATTCTACATGTCACCTTACATTTTATAGTCAACTTTTACCCAAGTCGCTTGGGGGCTCTTATGTTTATTTGAGCCGTTTCATACTAAGTGTTTTTCTTCTTAGTCGTTGCAAAGTTAAAGCACGGCAGAAGCACTTTTTTTTCTAAAGTCCAATTTTCGGATTGGCACCGAACACTTGATCTTGTTCGGACGTCATGTTTTTACTGACGTTTTTTGGTTTTCCAAGCTTTTGGCACTTTTAACTATTTGTGTGTTTTCAGCACAAGTCTCGCAGTGCAACGCCGGACACCTTTAGAGATTCGGCAAAAACATTCTCGGATATTGCTATATATGCATCAGCTTCGAATTGTGTCTTCGGTCAATAGTTGGGTTGCCTGGCTCCCGCGCTTGCCTCCTACGTTCCGCTTTGTTCGGCTAGGTGTGCAAAGGGAGAACCACTGCGATTGTGCTTCTAGCTCACATGGTCAAGCACCTCAGTGGAGAAAGCCGAAAACTGACTGTCACAATAGGTGTAAACTGGTCAGCGATCCGATGACTATATTAAATGACGGGCCATTCATAACATTGGCCGAAGTGTTTCCGGCTTGACCACGACTGTCGCCGAACACTACCAGGGGCTATTAACTGGCCTCCCAAACTAAATCCTCGATCTTTTGCTCTTACATTGGAGCTGAGGTTTCATGATCATGCTTAGCATGACAACCCAAAGAAAGGAACAGATAGCGGGACTATTTTCTTTGGAAGACATTTCTTCTGTTAAATAGCAATATAACATATCTCTCTGCGTACCTTTGTTTAGAAAGTCGTATGACCAGATTGCCTTGTTTGTCATAAATCTTTTCCCTCATAAAGGCTTTATAAAGTAGGACAAACACTCCTCGGCTATCAGCCGAGGAGGTTGAAGCCCATGGTCGGTCAACAAAGTTTTGTACAATGCGGATCCGAGCATTAATGACATAAAGTACTTGGATACATTGAGTCATTACACATAATTTGTGATTTTACTATGGATATTGATCCTTAATTCGGCCACCCGTCCCCGCATTAAGGCTCGGGGGCTACTGGGCTTTGGGCTTATTATTTACAAATATTAAAGGGGCACATTGATCCCCTGATCTAGTGTTGCCACCCGACCAGTGTCTCGGGGGCTACTGCATTGCTTGTTCTATGCAGAAAATCTTAAGTGCAATACAGTTTACGAGGAGATTTTGATCCTCAGGTTGGTCGGCCGCACCCAACCTGAGTCTCGAGGACTGAGCACGCCGCTTTTTGTGTCCCGAAGTATTCTGCCGAGCTAGGACTTGATCCTCAGACCGATTTTGCAAATCAACCTAAGTCTCAGCGGCTACGGGGATCAGCGGTCTTATGTCATCCTTCAGGTGCATCTCGGGTTTTAGACCGATACATACCTTGAGGGCTACTGGCTATATATCTCGTCAGAGATTAAATTACATCAATAAAAAACATTGACCAAAAATCAGCCCATGACCGAGGTGCTTAACCACCTTGGAAGCAGTTCGACATATAGCTCGGATGCAAGTGGCTGGCTCCTTAGACGGCATTTCCGGCATTAAGCTCGGTTAAACTCCTTCAAACTTCTTTGAACCAAGGTGATTTATGACACCTCGGATAAAGTCTGGCGTTGGAGCTCAGATACATAGTCCGGCGTTGGAGCTCGGATACAGTCCGGCGTTGGAGCTCAGATACATAGTCCGGCGTTAGAGCTGGGAAGCAGTCCGGCATTGGTGCTCGGCTGCAAAAGATACCTCAAATGCAGTCCGGCGTTGGAGCTCGGATGCAAGAGGACGTTGCCACCCGGGAACAACTTCAAACCCGAGGCATGGCATAAAAATAACAAGGCATTGATAAAGGCCGTAAACTTAAAGGGGCTCCTCGGATACCCAACGCGTAAACTCGTCGAATGCATTTCGGCGATCCTCAAGATAGAAGATGAGAAGATTTGTTGAACCAGTTTTCAAGACCGGCAACTGAAGATGAAGAACATTTCGGAAGAATCGAGGAGCGTCCCTAACTTGAAGACCGGTTCAGGGGGCTACTGATGGTGTCCTGGACTAGGGGGTACTCAACGCGTCGCCTCCCGATCAGTTGGATTGGGCCGAGGACCCCCATGGCCGTATACTCATGGGCCAGTCCGGACAGCTGCCGCATACAAGGAAGAATCAACAAGACTTGGCGATCAAGACAAGGACTCCTCCCCCACCGGCGTATTCGGCTAGGACTCTTGTTATCCTAGGCCTCTAGTGCATTATATAAACTGGGGCCAGGCTAGTCGATAGATATACAACAACAATCATACCATAGGCTAGCTTCTAGGGTTTAGCCTCCTTGATCTCGTGGTAGATCCACTCTTGTAAACATCCACAATATCAATATCAATCAAGCAGGACGTAGGGTTTTACCTCCATCAAGAGGGCCCGAACCTGGGTAAAACATTGTGTCCCTTGTCTCCTGTTACCATTGATCCTAAGACGCACTGCTTGGGAACCCCTACCCGAGATCCGCCGGTTTTTACACCGACAGTAGCCCTGTATAAATATGTTAGCATGCGGTTACATTTTTAATTTCGGACACAGCTACCAAAACCACCCCGACGACACCCACAGTAATACATCACTTTTGTGAGATATGTGTATCTGTAGCATTGACCCCGACCCCGTAGAGCAGAACCGACAAACTAGTTGCCCCACACCATAATCAATAACCCAGCCCCAATGCTATATAAAAGGCCACCTCGTGACCTTGCCAAGTATCCCTCACCTTTTGCACAACTCTCACAGCCATTTCTTTGCCATGCCGAGCCCTAGTATTTATCTGAGAACTCCAGATGCAACCCCAGATAGCTTTGTCAAAATATTGTGGGGCTTTACCTGCAGTACCATGAGTGTTGTCCATCCACCCTAGTACGAGCTGCTGAAATTGAGGATCACCCCATCCACCTCGAAATATTGGGCAGTGGTGCACATCCCTCCCGCAAACCCAAATCAAGACCCAACGGAAGTCTCCTTTGTGGGGAAATCTATCCCGACTCCGCAAATGGCCATAGAAGTTGCTGCGTATGAAGCACTTGCTCGCCTTCAATTCGCGGTACCCTATGCCAGCGAACGGGGGTATTATTACTTCCCGAGTCGTGCAGCACCCGGAGAAGTAGCATCTTTTCCCGGTGGACGAATCGAGAGAGACCCAGTACTGGCCAACCTTGCGCAGTATGTCATCGCTCAAGAGCGTCTGACCCAACGAGTAATGGGTTATCTCCAGAGCCTCGCTGATTTAAATCCTCAGATCGCCATCGGCAGACGACTGAGGCCCGACCAGGAGAGACGCGTTCATCGACTAGTCAATCCGCTTCCCCCTAATAGAAGAAGAGTGTGCCCCAGTACCAGAGACGTTTTCTCAGGACCCTGTCCATTTACCGTTGTCATTGTAGACGTCACTGCTGTGTTTATTGTCTCAGCTTTTATTTATGTGTTGCAACTTATGCGTGGTTCCTAAATTTGTATGATGAATTAAATTTTAGTTTCAGTTAATGTGAGTGGTTTTTACTGCTATTAATTTTTATTAACTGTTTTCACTCTCGAAAAATTCTGAAGTGAGATTTTTTTCTCGAGTTGTTGCAGCGTATATCTCTTCATGACATAGCTTTTTATTCACGCAGCACCACGACAGTAGACGCACAACCACTTTACCACATGCACTAATTGCAAATACACGTGCACCTATTGCACCTAATCACCCCCAGCACACTGACAACAGTTAGCACCCGACACCGCACTTAATCCTCATGATCACCGCCACCGCGGAGAGGTAACACTCGAGTGGCAGCATCACGATGATCATCAAAGATCATCACACACAAGAGCGTAGAGAACCCTAGCAACACCGCCAACCCTCTGCACATCAGGATCACGTACCAGTCCGGCATCACCTCCACCATTAGAGCCTCGTTTCGAGCTCCTGCAAACAGAAATGGAGGAGAAGGAAGGAGGAGAAGCAAGGCCAGGTGTGAGGAAGAAGAAAGGAGCACCTCGGTCATTTTATAGCTTGAGATCGGTGTACGGTGGGAGAAGTCCAGCAGCGCCGCTCATCGCTCGATCGCCGGTCTTCGGGGGCGAATCCGCGAGCACTGCCGACAGCGCACTGGCCCACGAGGTGAGTGCACGCTGCGCCGGCAGCTAGCACGCCACGCACTACCGCAGTACGGCCTAGATGCCCTATGTGCTAGGTGTCGCCGGCGGAGAAAGCGCGGGAAAGCACGTGCGAGAGAGGAAGAAGAGAGTGCCAGAGGTAGAAGAAGAGACTGGCAATGGACCCCGGGTCCACCTGTCAGCCAGAGAGAGCACTATGCTCTCGGGTACGACCTATGTATTTTGGTAACTTAGATATTTAATCAAAATTTTACTGTAACCAAAAGTAGAAATTTCCCGTAGATTTTTCCATGCAACGCAAGTATTCCACACTGTAGTTTTACACCATTTAATTGCCCACTTACTGTAGCCACATTTAAATTACATGAGTAGGACGGTTATTTTTGCGATATTACTTTGAGATAGTAGGAGTAATATTTTTTTTAAAACAACCCTTAGCAAATCTCGAGGACTAGATTTTTCTTAAGGGGGGTAGTGTTGTAACACCGCAAAAATTTAACCATGATTTATAAATTAAAAGTTTGCCTTGGTAAATTAAATTTTAATTTCTGAATTTATCTTTTGATCTCAGAACTACTCTTTTCTTTGTTATTGTGGAGTTCTTACCCCAACTGAAAACTTTCCAAAAATATTGTTGGACTTGTATACCCTCTCCAGAAACATTTCTTTTATCAGTGGAATTATTTATATGATTATCTTCCCTGAGCTCTTTTTCTTTTAAAAATGATTTTTATAAGATTTGGGATCTCATTTGCACAACAACCCTGTTAAATACTCCTTTGAAAATTCTTCCAAAATTTGGAGATGTCGGTAGATGCATATAATTCATTTTTATGCAAAAACCCATGAGTGTTCTTTGAAAAATTTGAGCAAATCATCCTCTTTTGCTCTCTAGCCCAGTTGGGTGTTTTCTACTGCAACTCTATTTTATTTTACTCTAGTGCCCATGATCTTTCTCCTGCTTATAAACCACCCTACAAAACCCTTAAATCCAGGAGATTGGACCCATTGGAATATTTTTGACCCATGCAAGAATAGCCTTTAGTTTCTGCCTAGATTTGGTTTTCTCAAAAACTTGCACTAACAAGTTTCTGGTTTTGCCCTGGCAACCTTGCCATCATCACTAGTACCTAAAGAGACTAGGATCTGGAGTTTTGGCAACCTTGGCATTCTGTCAAGCACCTTGTGTGCATGGTCAGTTTTGTCATAGTTTTTAGTTTGCACATTGGACATGCTTGCTTTGCCTAACCAGCATGTCTCATGGCTCTACATTAGTCTATAGACCCACCCTGCTAAACCTCATGTGGATTGGAGCCCCTGGCATGCCTTGGCATTTTTCCGAACATTTAGCGTGTGTGCTCTGGGCGCGCCTAGAGCGCATGTTTTGCACGCGCGCGCAGCCGAACCGCCGTGTCGCGCCCCTGGCCTTTGCTTGCCCGCAGGGTCGCGCCCCGGCCTCACCCGCTCACCAGAACCCTCCAGGCCGCCCCTGGAGCCCCACAGCGCCGTCGCTAGGTCGGCCATGGCAGCTAGCGGCCGGCCACAGCAGGCTCCTGCCCTGGACGACACCGCCCGAGCCACTCTCGCTCGCCAGCTCGCCACTGGAGCAGTGCCCGCTCGTCAGCTAGCTTCTGTCGCCATCCCCAGCCTCGACACTACGCGTTGCAAGCTAAAGAACAGCGGTTCACCAATCTTATCCCCGGCCGCCGCGAAACCGACCAAGTTGCGCTATAAATAGGGATCCCCGAGCCCATATGGACACACAGGCAACCTCTTACCATCTGAAAGTGCAACTATCCCTAGGTGGTTTTGGTAATTCATAACAACATATAGCTCATTGAGCTAATGCTATTCCAAGACGTATATTTCAGGAAAGCTCAATGAATGGCATGGCATGGATGATGAAAGTGGATCCCTCAAAATATCAAGGACAAAGGATTGGCTCAAGCTCAAAAGCTCAAGACTCTTCATTTTATATTTCAGTGATCCAAGATCACATTGAGTCTATAGGAAAAGCCAATACTATCAAGGAGGGATGAGGTGTTGCTTAATGAGCCTCTTGCTTCATGTGCTTAGTGATATGCTCCAAAACCCTCAACTACTTTCTCACATCCACATATGACCTAAACCTAAAGCCAAAATCGGTCACACTGATTCTTTCTATCCGGCGCCACTAAGTTCAGATGTCATAGCCACTGCCACAAACCCTAGGCAAATCACCAAGATGGGATTGTAATCTCTCTATTTCCCTTCGTAACGTTTTGGTCTAACCGAAGTGAGCGATCGGTCCCACCGAGATTGCAATGTAAACTCTCTGTTTCCCTTTTGTAACATTTCGGTCTCACCGAAAAGAGCAAATCAGTCCCACCGAGTTTACCTGACCAACTCTCTGGTTAGCTAATTACTGAAATCGGTCTCACCGAGTTTGTGTAATCGGTCTCACCGAGATTATGTTATGCCCTAACCCTAACCATATCGGTCCTACCGAGTTGCATTTCGGTCCCACCGAAAATCCTAACGGTCACTAGGTTTACTAAATCGGTCTGACCGAGTTTGTTGATTCGGTCCCACCGAGATTGGTAAATTGTGTGTAATGGTTAGATTTTGTGTGGAGGCTATATATACCCCTCCACCTCATCTTCATTCGTGGAGAGAGCCATCAGAACAAACCTACACTTCCAACTTACCAGTTCTGAGAGAGAACCACCTACTCATGTGTTGAGGCCAAGATATTCCATTCCTACCATATGAATCTTGATCTCTAGCCTTCCCCAAGTTGCTTTCCACTCAAATCTTCTTTGCACCAGATCCAAATCATATGAGAGAGAGTTGAGTGTTGGGGAGACTATCATTTGAAGCACAAGAGCAAGGAGTTCATCATCAATGCACCATTTGTTACTTCTTGGAGAGTGGTGTCTCCTAGATTGGCAAGGTGTCACTTGGGAGCCTCCGACAAAGATTGTGGAGTTGAACCAAGGAGTTTGTAAGGGCAAGGAGATCGCCTACTTCGTGAAGATCTACCGCTAGTGAGGCAAGTCCTTCGTGGGCGACGGCCATGGTGGGATAGAGAAGGTTGCTTCTTCGTGGACCCTTCTTGGGTGGAGCCCTCCATGGACTCGCGCGACGGTTACCCTTCATGGGTTGAAGTCTTCATCAACGTGGATGTACGATAGACCACCTACCGGAACCGCGCCAAAAACATATGTGTCTCCAACTGCGTTTGAATCCTCCAAACCCTTCCCCTTACTTTCTTGCAAGTTGCATGCTTTAATTTCCGCTGCCTATATACTCTTTGCATGCTTGCTTGATTTGTGTGATGATTGCTTGACTTGTCCAAAGATTGTTAAAATCTGTCAAACTCTTAAATTGGGAAAAGGTTAAGTTTTTAATTGGTCAAGTAGTCTAATCACACCCCCTCTAGACATACTTCAAGGTCCTACACCATCCCCCTAGTGCCCCCACACCCAGCTATCGGCGGAGGGAGGCCATCTTCGCCGTCTCCGGCCAGTTCGGCCACCGCCGCCCTCCGATGTCGTTCGCCTTAAGCAGAGCCTCACCAGCCCATCCAGTGCCACCATCCCCTTCCCCTCGGTCTTGCGGAGCCTCCCTACCTCTCAGCTTCGACGGGGAACCATCGTAGCTCGAAGCCCCAAATCCTCCCGAAGCCACCTCCATCGCGGAGCTCACCGCCGGCAACTCCCGTCGTCCCCACCAGCCATTCGACCACTGGGAGGACCGTCCTTGACTGACGGATCCATCCCTGCCCTCAGAATCCCGTGGGCAGTGGATCGCCGGAGCCCCGCCTCTGCTCGGGCAGAGGAGAAAGGAGGCGGGCGACTGGTCAAACCTGCACCCCACTTGCATACTCTTGAAGGCAAGCATTCTGAACCCTGGCATAATATTGTTGTGTGTTGTTTGATACGGTTACAACACCACCTTAACACGAAGTAGTCGTTATTTTATGTGATGGTATGGTCATAATCATGAGTGCATTCTGAATGTTCCTTGCTGTTGGGAATTGATATACTTGTGATAGTAATCACCCTCATATGCCTTTCATGTCTATCGGAAGGAATCCGGGAAAGCCTCTGTCTTGGGTAGACACGAGCTTGTCTCCAGTCTTCATCGAGACGGTTGTGTCCGATAAGGCATAGTGAGGTATGAGAAGTGGTGATTCTGTCTGTTGGTTGAAACATATTTGTTATGCTATTTATGCAGGGAATACTTAAACCTCCTGAGTCGGCCGTAGATCGAGTCTTATTCCAGTAACCCCCATGCTTATTTCGTACTACCACTTGTCCCTGTCATAGGTAGGGTACGGTTTAGTAAGTTGTCAACCCCTTTCTAGCACACACCGTACAGAGAGGCCATGATGGAAGATACCGGCTGCATCCGGTAGACATCCCACCTGGTCCGGGGGCATGGGTGTTTCCGGTTGTAGCCGAGGGGTAGCTTCCCTAGTTTGCGCGCGTTATAAATTTTGTGATCCCATGCTAATCGAGGTTGTAGCCTCCCCACTTAGAGTTTTGCTTAACGGGTGTCGTGGGTGATTCCGGACACCGGTAAGTCAGGCTGGTGTGTGCGGTCAGGTGTGTTTTCAATTAAAAGACCATAGATGGAATTAGTCCTGATGGACTAACGGAATCTGTTACTCATGGGTAAAGAGTACACCCTGTGCAGATATTACATCTATTTGAATAGCCGTGTCCATGGTTAAGGACTACAATATGGGTTGGGTCAAGTGTCGGTCTTAGTGTCGGTCTTCGGAGGAAAAATTGCTAAACCAGAACATGGATCATGACTTGTGACTCATGATGATTATGATTACTATTGTTATGGACTAACCATTTGTATTATTTGAATTATTTAGTATCCCTGGGATGGTTCTACCTCCTGGATAGTCACTGTGATTATTCTTTTATAAGCCCTTTATGTGGTGTCGCTCAAACGCCCGACTATGGCATTCTTGTTATTTATATTACTTATAAGCCCTTTATGTGGTGTCGCTCAGACGCCCGACTGTGGCATGCTTGTCATTTAAATTATTTATAAGCCCTTTATGTGGTGTCGCTCAGACGCCCGACTGTGGCATGCTTGTTATTTAATTATTTATAAGCCCTTTATGTGGTGTCGCTCAGACTCCCGACTGAGGCATGCTTTAAAGTATTATCCTTCTGAGGCGTCGCTTCATACACCCAATCGATGCATTCTATTTCTACTCCATTATTGCATATTCATGTTGTATATGCGTGACCTGCTTGCGTGCATCATGGATTTTATTTTGTGACTGATGTTGTGATCATGAAATATTTCAGAGCATGATTATCATTTGTTATATTATACCTGTGTTCATATTGTTAGCGAGTACATTCAAAAGTACTCACTGGCTTGTCCATGGCTATTGTCTTGGCCAGATTTCTTGCACGGAGAGGAGCGTTGCGATGATATCCCCGGAACCTACGCAATGATGATAGCAGCCTCGCGAAGATATGAGTTATCCTGGTCAGCTGTTCCTGTGGGAAATGGAGTCCCATAGATGCTAATGAACCACAAACCGCTTCCGCCATCAACCACTAGAAACCTTGTGTTGTACCCATAGGCCAGAATGGTCTTGTACTACATATTATGTATTTTGCTTGGAGTTTATGTATCAAGTTGGTGTCTCATCAGCTAACAGTAATCCTGGGGCTGGTGAGCACAAGGGCCATTTTCTGGGAAATTAATATCCCGAAAATCCGGTCCTGACATCGCCTTGCTCACAGAGGTTTTTTTATGCACGCTCTATAAACAGTGATGGATGGAGTAGTATGAGCGGATTCAAAGAAGAGCATATTGATGGTTGCGTCTTCCGAGCAACTTACAGTGGGAAAGCTGGGGCTTATGATTTGATTGCTCATTACTCAACTATCAATGCGGTGCAACGACCGGGCTGAGTCTACCATGCGATTGTGCACTACTCCCTCGATTCTTAAATATACTCCGAAGTATTTGTCTTTCTAGAGATTTCAACGAGTGACTACATAGGAAGCAAAATGAGTGAATCTACACTCTAAAATATGCCCATTTGAAATTTGTAAAAAGACAAATATTTAGGAACGGAGGAGTATGATTTTGTGCATGGCACATGGACCCAGATGCTGAAGAGGCTTCCGGCAATGCTATAAAGCTTCTAGTATTTGTTTACACAATTGACATACTATACAAATAATTTTCCAGCAACATGAAATTGTACAATGCTATGAGCTTTCATATTTTGTTTCATGTGTCTTGCCATCGATGCTCTTTCGGAAACAATAAAAAACTAACTTTGTTGCTAATGCATCTCAATGATTAGCAGATCAGAGCTAATATTTACATCACAACTGAAGACAAACTTGTGAGAAGGTGTTAAATTAAAATTGATCCATGCTTTCATTGGCAGCAACGTCCCCCTAGCTCTGTCTAAATCAACAAGGCATGTTGGGAAAAAAGTAGTTGTCTGGAGCATGCAACATTCCGATCATTTTGTTCAATTCCACTAAAATAGAGCTGAGTGTACCTGTTCCAAAGATATTAAGTGTGATTATGATAATAGAGGGCTGCTGATGAAATAATAAACGCACAAATAGAAGCCGGTCACCTTTGCAGTCCCTCTTAAGACTAACTAGTTGGAGAAAATTAGGCTTGGAGTTGGATGAGAAGGATAGAGCAAAACCAATCTCCCTTTGTGCAATCGCACTGAAATGTAGAGACGTTGCCCATGTGACAATTTAGTACAACTGCACAAAACACTCTTAAGAAAAAAGTGATTTGTGTAGTTCACCAAAAGGTCGCAATAGCAAGGAGGTGAAGTGGATAGCCCTGTTTGCAAAAAAGAGGTAGAAAGGAAACAATTACTAGCCTATAACGGTTGATGACACATGCGACGACAAAAAAGAAGCATATTCCTGTCCTAAGGGAAGATAAAAACATGGTTGTGTTTGTCTAAAACGGTGTGAGGGTGAGATTGCAATATGGAAAGTACGCCAGACGAGCTACGTTTCTGGCAAAGAACTATGGAAGATCCACATGCAAGATTTTCCACATGCAATAACATGGGAAGACGGGCAGTGGAGCATGGCCAGAGGGGATACCTGGAGGTCATCGGAATGTAACTAGGTGAGCGGCGGCAGGCGGGATCTGCCCATACTGCGGCAGCGAGCAGGTGGTGTAGGCCCTACCGTGCTGGAGCTTGGTCAGAGAGAACAACGTGTACCGCAGATCGGGACATGCTACCTCGGCGCCGTCGAATGGAGATACGATGCACATCCTCCCTTTCCACCGGTAGACGGGATGCGGCCGGATCAGTGACCAACGGTGAGAGAGAGAGAGAGGCCACTGCAGCCTTGTGTGAGATACTCTGGAGAGAGACAACCCTAGGCAGGCAGGATCCATTGTATATAGTGGAGCGGACTACCTTTTTCTCCATAAAAATCGTTTTATATTCTGTGTACGTGCCATTGAGCGATATAACTTTATTTAAAAATAACGCGCCAACGCATAGTGTAAAGTTTGTTTCGTGCACGTGTGGTACACGACCTTCGTAGGTAAACAACCCCTACACACGTTCAAATTAGCACGTGGGCTGCCATTTCGTACAGAAATGATCTCCACCGTGTACCCGCGCGGGTGTGGCTGGGCACGAAACGTGAGTACGTGCACCTCTCTTCTTGTGTACGTACACCACCTACGTGGTGTTGTGTGAGAGAGATACAAATGTAGATAGATATAGTGTGTGGGTTCGTGAGTGTTTTTGGGGGGGGGGGCTCAATCAAAAAATGTAACATATGCAATGTGTGAGAAATAGAGTCCTGGATATATCATGTATATAGAGGGGGCGATCCACGAGAAGAGAGTGGAGGTATCATCGGCTTGAGGTATCCATAGAATCGAAGAGAGGTATGGTGTGTGTGTGTGCGCGCGCGCGCGTGCGATCGATAAAGAGTGCCATCGAATTTGTGTGTGCCCACGTCAAAGATATAGAGTGGCTGGCCTATTGGAACACGAGAGGGGACAGGTGCAATTTGTTTCTGTGGCATGGATACCTACCTACAGCGCTCGACTATCGGTGTGTGGTGGGGGGAGGCCTAATTAACTATAGAGGTACAATGGCTGGTATATGGGTGGAGGAGGAGAGAGGCCTACCATATGTATTAAGGGAGATCGATTGACATCCATGCATATGTGTACGAGAGGAATAAGGTTGGGAGAGAGACATAGCTAGAGTGTTGGAGGGGGTGGTAGTGGAGTTGCTTGTAAAAAATGGTGGGAGAGGCTTGCTAGACAAACGGAGGGCACGCCTGCAATACCAATAAGAGAGGGGATGGCGCCTGTCTGTGCACGTGCATGTGAGAGATGTGTCAGGAGGTATGCACGGATGATGGGGGGGGGGACGATATGGCTATGGTAAGCAGACTTAACTACATAGGAAGATCAATCGTCCTTTGTCAGATAAAGGAGAGATATAACTTGTGAGGTACGTCGATCGATGGTTGGGGGAAAAATAGTTAAAGTCGACCTAGGTATATGTTGGGAGATCGATCGGTATACATGCATGCATGTGTTAGAAGCAAATAAGGAACGGGGAGAAGGATAGAGAGAGAGGGATGCATCTAGGAGGTGGTGCGAGAGGCATACTATATCGAGGGGGGGAGTGTGGGAGTACGAGATCGATGAAAAGAGTGGTGGGGGTGAGGCATGGACGATGATAAGAGAAGAGGGGAAGCTTGTGTTTGTGGTAGGCACACCTAGCTAGAGAGGCATATCGATCGATGTGTGCCGTAAAGAAGGAGGGGCCTACACACACCGTGGGTGAATGACCTAAAGTGAAAAGACGAAGTTGTGCGATGGAGCTAGAGAATGCTGAGGGAGGGTGAGAGGGATGCGGGTGTGTGCATGCACAAGAGAAAGTTAGCACTGGCTACAAAGATAAGAGAATTGTGTGGGTGTAAAATACGAATAGAGATCATAATTCATTATAAAATGCGAATTCTGATATTTGAAGAATTTATCATAGTGTTTTAAACCGACGCATGTGTGGATATATATAACAGTGATACACATGGTGTGGTTATGAACATGTTATACCACATATAATCTATTTTATCTCTACTCTTAGAAAAAAACAGAGTTGTTGATGATGGTGTGCCTGCCATCCTACAATATAGGTCGTCCGATTTATATGGCAATTTTGAAAAAAAGATACCCACACCCCTCTCCATATTTGCAAATAAGGCCTCCCCTTGATCATGTTGATGTTCCGTGGAACGCATGGGCATCTTGCTAGTAATACATATAATATATAGAAGATTAATTATAATTTGGGCTAATGTGTGGCTTTTGCAGCTTAGGGCTAAATACTTGTCATAATGTAGGGGCGGGACACTATACTTTGTGTGATAAACACGGTGTATGTTTGGTACATGGTTTAGATTATGAATATATAGTTATTACATCAAATGTACTATTATTTGGAATCAACATCAAGTGCATTCAAAAAATTGAATTCGAGTTCATATAGTACACATATTTCATATCTATCTCTATAGTAATCATGTGGTGTGTTGTTAAGGTAATACACGAATGATGGTTGAAGTGGGCAACAATCATGATTGTAGATTCTTATTGAAATAGAGAAACAAATTCAAATTCAGTTCGAATTGCAGTGGTAGTATAAACATTCGGAACATACAAAATGTTGGTATGACTAGGTTACATGCATTAAACAGCCAGCGAAAAAATTTAATTGGACATAACATGGATTCATACTCCCTCCATCCATCTATATAGGTCGTAATGCGTTTTTTAAGACCGCCTTTGACTATTGACAAAATTAATAGTACATGACATGCACAATGTGAAAATCATATCATTGAAAGCTCCTTTCACACAGGAATTTTACGGTGTGCTTTGTGTAAGTTGCATGTCATATATTATTGCTCTAATAGTTGGTCAAAGTTAGCCTCGAAAAACGCATTAGGCCCTATATAGATGGAAGGAGGGAGCAGCTTTGAATAGCATTTGTATAGTAAAATGAGACAAGATTCTCTCTTTGTGTGGTGTGAATAGTTTTATTTTTTTCATTTTTTTGGTTGAGGGAAGTGTGAATTGATTTGGTACATACAAGTACAATATTACACGTTAGGCTTGTCCCTAAAATTCAACCGGTGCCTTGTTATATCCCGAAAATTCAGATATCGTGTTCCCAAAACTGACCCGCGCCTTGCTAACGAAAAATTACAACGCGCGCGAAAACTCCCCCCATCTGCCAAATCCCGACATGCATAATCCCGCTTCTAACCCAAAGCCGAAAGGGCCGCTAGTTCAAAAGCCGAAAGGGTACTTTTGTAACACACCCTACATAAGTGCATCCCTAAGTCATGGTTCCCCCTCCCATCGCCTCCTTTTCGCCATTCGAAATCCCAAGCCGCCATAACCTCTCTGCTCCAGCCGCGAAACCCCACCCTCCTCCGTCCGCCACCTCACCGCTGCCCAGCTAGAGCATCTTCCCTGACGATGTCGTCCACCGCAACAGCTCGACGTCCCTTGTCCACCTCCCCGGATGAGGATCCTTTGTCCATATCATCGTCCCACCGGTTCAGTCGCCCCATCCTCCACCTCCAAGGAGCTGCTCCGACGATCGCCTTGTCTATCGCGACTGCTCCATCCCCACAGCGCCGCCTTAACCTGCTCCACCGGAACCGTAGCATCCTCACCGACTCCACGGACGAAGCCGAGGCCTACTTGGTGCCACCAAAGAGGTTGTACACTCATTGCATCGCACCTTCTCCTTAACTCGACCTCCCGGCACCGATGGTGCTCCATCTCGCACCCCCATGGAGCGGCTACCTCGAAGCCGGCGCCGCGGGCGACATCTCCATGGTGGCTCTCCCCTAGTGCGAGGTCCCTTCGGTGGTGGCGCCCATACCAGCCAGATCTACTGCTGCTGCTCCGGCTCTCGCTCGCTCACTCATGCTGCTGCTGCTGCTCCGGCTCTCGCTTGCTCTCTTGCTCGCTCAGCTGCTGCTACTCCAGCTCTCGCTCGCGCTACTGCTATTGCTCTGGCTCTCGCTTGCTCACGCAGCTGCTGCTGCTCCGGCTCTCGCTCGCGCTGCTGCTGCTCTCTCCCTCGCTCGTGCTGCTGCTCTTCTCTGATTTAGCTAAACTTCAGTCGACTAAATCGACTTTTGGGTCAGTCGATTTTCAGGGGGTGGGGGGGGGGCTCGCCGGAGTTAAGGAAGAACTACCCGCAGCTGGGAGGAGGGCTCCCGGAGAGGTACCCCACTATCTATCTTAGGGTTCAGGGTGGGGGCGGTGGTTGCTGCCGGTGGGGGCGTGGTGGTGGGGCGGTGGCGTGGGGATCGTCGGAGAAAAAGCTCAGCAGAGGGGGGGCTGGGCTAGAGGGTTGCGTGGGGCGGCGGTGAACCGATGGTGGGGAGTTGTTTCGGGGCGGCGAGGCGGGCTGGGGCCGGCGGTTCGGCCGGTGGTGGCTGGCGGCTCATGGTGGTGCAGGTTGAAGATGAACTGCATGCCCTCCCTAAACTACATGTCAATTGCCTCTCTGCTACCATTGCGTTCAGTTTCGACAGTAACATTCAGATTCCACAGAAAATTTCAGTTTCAATAGTTAAGTTCAGAGTCAAAAGTTTTTACCTCATCTGTTGTACTCAGGTGGTTTTTGGTGATGTAAAGTTTACAACTATTTTACATCATCTATTGGACTATTATAACCCCACTTAAGATTAATGATGTTTGTCTTGTGCTGCTTCAGCCTTGACGTCTTACGGCTCACCGGAGCTGCTCCAACGATAGAACGATCCATCACAAGAGAGCAGTGCCCTGGACACCGTCTACAGATTCCTCAGATCTTCCTCTACACCTCTGACAACCACCTCTACCTCAACTTCTTCAGCGACCAACCCAATGATGCTGAGGTCGACACGGCTACGGCAAAGTGGTTGTATACTTGTTGCATCACTTATTACTCTACATTCATAGCATAGGAAATTTTCCTATGGCACTCTACTATTCAATTATTCATGCATTTTGTTGAAAGGAATGGAGCAAAACATCCACCTGGACCTAATTTTCAAAATCCTATGCATGAAAACAAGACCAAGTGCATTAGTGGCAGAATAACATTCTAACTATACACGCTTTCATATGGTTTCAGTTTATTTTGGCCATGTTTCTTTGCATTCCTCTGCTCTACAAATTCCTATGAACCAAACACCCAAGTTGACAGAAATCTTGTGTTTACAAATTCTCTATTTACCATGTGCATTCCTATCCTATTCCCCTGTTTTTCCTATCCCTGCATTTTTAGAATCATGCAAGCTAAATGAGCCCTTATAGAATTACTTCAGTTACAGGTAGGTGTCGAGGAAAACTTTGTGTGGTTTGTCCTGCTCCTGTCGCGACGTCATCCACCTCACCTGAGCTACTCCATCGACAGAAGCATCCACCAAACCAGACATCACGACTCCTGACTGTCTTTCGCCGCCTCAGATCTCCTTCCCCGCCACCGGCACCCACCGCAACGGCATCACCATTATCGACACAACAAATGAACCTGAGGAGTACACGGGTCCACAAGAGAGGTCGCACTCCTTTGTTCGTGCTTATGTTATGCATTGCTTAATATTACCTGCTACTTTATTATCATGTTCACCTCTTAGACTCCAAGTCAAGTCCAAATTGATGTTCAAACTTGAGTTCTAAATTAGTTGTGGGGAACATATCGAGGCAGCAATGAATAGTATCTCTGTCTAATATCTGGTTCACCTAGGGTATGCCTATGTTGTTCATCTTGGGTGGGAAACAAATAGTAAAGAATCATCATCTGTTTTTTATTAAATTAAAGAAATCATCAGCCTTCTATCATTATTTTTGGTGTAGGAGATATGCCCTAGAGGCAATAATAAATGTTATTGATTATCTCCATGTTCATAATTATGTTTATGTTCCATGCTATAACTGATATGGTTCTCGGGTCTGCAATAACCACGAGGCTCGGAGGAAGACTCATATGCACGTGTGGAATAATAAACAGTAAAATGTATTCCTAGTCTGGCCTCTAAGACTATCTCAAGTGTTGCATGATGGTTCTGTTTTCCTGATCATGGGCATGTCTATACCAGCAACTTAGAGGGCGCAATGTTAAGAGAACATTTGTGTTGAATCGACCCGGATTGATGTTATGCTATGAGATTCATTCGTCACAAGTTAATGGTACATAACACAGAGATGGTTAATGTTTGCATGATTCCTTAGACCATAAGAGTATCGAGTTTCTTCATGCTTGCTTCATGAACTTTGGGGTTTGTTAAACATCATCCGTAAATGGGTGTCTATTACGGCGGCTTACGGGTTCATGGAAAAGTATGTCAAGTAACTTGATAGCTCAAGATTGGCATTTGCTCCTCCTATGATGGATAGATATCTCTGGGCCCTCTCGATGTTATGATATCTATCATCATCTGGCCAGACACTTTGTGATTTGATCATGGGGATGCCGGAATATGGTAACGAGAAAAGAGAACAATATCGGTAACGAGGTAACTGGCATAGTGGACAAGTTGTTGATCCACGGGAATGCCAACATGTCTCACCTAGGGTATTTGTAACATATTGCGAAGCAACAGGAATAGCACACGGCAACTGGAGGTTAACTCGAATATTCATTCGTGTGGGTATAGGGGTCAATATGGGTGTCCATGGCTCCAATGTTGATCATTGATCGGAATGGGTTCCGGGTCATGTATGTACTTCACCGAACCTATAGGATCACACACTTAAGGGTCATCTACCTGCTGAATACTAGACAGGGAGTCTCAGAGAAAATCACCACAAAAGTTTCGGACACCGGCAAAGTTTCGTACAGCGGAAAAGTTTCGCAGAGATAGGTCATCGGATGAGTTTTGTTGAAACCAAAAAGTTATTTCGGGATATACTATTAAGTCAAATTGGTTTTTGCACATGCCTGATAATTCTTGGCGGGTGCGAGAATCATTCTGGAAACTTTCTGGAATTTTCCGGGATAATAACCGGATATGCTCCGGAGCTACCGGAACCACTTCTGATGCTTTTCGCAGATGAAAATCACTAATCCGGAATTGTTTAGAAACACGTTGAAAATCATTTTGGTGGGTTCTGGAAATGTTCTGAGCCCACATAAATATTTTCAGTTCGAACGACGCTGAAAAATGTCGTCGTGAATAGTGAAAGTGCTTTTTGGGATATTTATGGAAACCCACCTTTTGGGATATTTGCCAAAAGGCTTCTAGAGGGATTGGGGGCTAAGAAACCCCCCATGCCCCCCAAGAGGGTTGGATGGCCACATGAGGGGCTCCTCCGTGGGGCCCCACTTGCCCCATTACTTCCCCTTTATGCCCTTGTGGAGGAGTCAATTCATGGGCATTTTTGGGTTTTTCGGAATGGCCACTACACCCCTTGGTTTCCCTATAAATAGGAGGTGAGGGGGCTGCCCAAACCTCATCCCTTGCTCTCATACAAGTGCCATGCAATGATATGGCTTATCTCTCCCTCCCCGCGAAATAGTTTCGTAGAGCCGAAAGGTTGTATGGGTTCCAATGGGAACTAGTTCTAGACGGTGAAGCCCTGCTGGATAGATGACACCGTATGTGTGCAATTCTGTAGAGAGGTAGTAGTTTCGTTCTTAGTTCAAGAATGCCTCCCGAAGGGCTGTCCAAGTGACCGTCTTAGATTCTGAGGTCATTGTCGGTGTCAAAACTGGCGGATCTCGGGTAGGGGGTCCCGAACTGTGCGTCTAAGGCTAATGGTAACAGGAGGCGGGGGACACGATGTTTACCCAGGTTCGGGCCCTCTAGATGGAGGTAATACCCTACTTCCTGCTTGATTGATCTTGATGATATGAGTATTACAAGAGTTGATCTACCACGGGATCGTAGAGGCTAACCCTAGAAGCTAGCCTATGATTATTATTGTTCTTGTCCTACGGACTAAACCCTCCAGTTTATATAGACATCGGAGGGGGATAGGGTTACATTAGGTCAGTTACAGAGAAGGGAATCTACATATCCGAATCGCCAAGCTTGCCTTCCACGCAAAGGAGAGTCCCACCCGGACACAGGACGAAGTCTTCAATCTTGTATCTTCATAGTCCAACAGTCCGGCATAAGCATATAGTACGGTTGTCCGAGGACCCCCTAATCCTGGACTCCCTCAGTAGCCACTGAACCATGCTTCAATGACGATGAGTCCGGCGCGCAGATTGTCTTCGGCATTGCAAGGCGGGTTCCTTCCCCGAATACTCCAGAGTACTTGTTGTGATGAGCAGTGTCCGGCTTCCCATTTAATGTTACACTCATCGGCTTCTGTACCTTAATAATGTCAGTCTCCACGTGTCGAGCGAATGTGAGAAGCTGGGTCATTTTTACATTTTCCACCCCGACCATGTAAATAAATCGTCTATTAAAGAGACGGAGATCTCAGATCCAAATCACACCATCTTTCCCAAGCGAGGATCGATCAGTGCGCGCCCGAAAAAACCATCCCATCATCACCGACCACCGTAGCTCCTCCTCTCGCCCTCATAGCACCAAGCCAGGTGATTGGGAGAAGGGTACCATACACCACGGTCGTTTGGTGGAGTTGCAGACCCAGGGGTTTCTACCACCTGCATACCTTGTCCCCGTTTGAGCCGGATTAGCCACCTATGACGGTGGGGAGCAAGCGGAGAGTTATCCCAACCCATCCAGGGGAGAGCGAGTGTGCCTTGTCCCTTACTTGCTGAGGGACATCAGATTTCCGATCCATCCATTCCTCCACGGGCTCCTGGAGTACTACGGCATCGAGCTACACAATTTTACCCCCGCCTCCATCCTGCACATCGTAGGTTATGTCACCCTTTGTTAGTTATTTATGGGTTGCGAAGCTGATTTCGATCTATGGAAGAGGTTGTTCTGCCTCGTCCCCCGCAATCAGGAGGGATCAATATTCCAAGTGGGCGGAGCCAAAATATGGCGCATCGCCGGGACTGGATACCTATCCAGCACCCCAAAGAAGACATCCGAAGACTGGCCTTCCAAGTGGTTTTATATAGAGGATGTCTCTCTTCCTGACCCTATCCGAATGGGTCTTCCAGAGTTTACAAATGCCCCGTTGAAGAAACGCCATAGCTAGCATCCTCGGAGCCCCCAGGAGGAAGATAGCAGAGAGGTCCTTCAATTGATGGGCAGGATAAAAACGCTTGCCCGATCCGGATTAACAATAATCGAGGTTATGTCTATATGCATAATGCAGGGGGTGCAGCCGCTCCAGTATCGGGGGCGTCCCATGTGGCATTTCAACGGAGAAGATGATGCCACTCGCTATGGCCGGAAAGGCCCGGACTCCGCCACCGCTCCGGCGAAAGAATTGTCCGATCTATACAAAGGGGAAGAAGAGGAGTTGCTCCGCATTAAGCCACGGGATGGATTTTCCATGTACAACCCCCCAGCTGGGTGAGTGGCCATCCTTTACTCAACTCTATCTATTCCCGTGGTTTTTATCACTAATGTATATCTTGCTGGTCCATGTTAGGAAACGCGGAAATGTATGAGGGAGGTCCACAGCCCGCCTCCACAGCCAGAGGACCCCAACCGGGCCCTTGACCCCGGACTCGAAGAGGATCCGGACATATTCATGGAGTTTGATGGCAGGGTGTTTTACCGGGCGAGCTGCGATGGTGCTTTGGTGGCCATTACTGCCGATTATCCCGGCCTCCTCCCAGCATCACATGTAAGTAAATAGGAGACTTATCTTTCAAAAAGGATTTTACTTCTTCCGCCTTACCCACCGCACATATATTATGCTATAAAGGGAAGGCCATCGACGCGTCATGCCGAACCTACGGCGACTCACCAACAAGAGGCGCCCAAGCCGGGTAGGCTTAAAAGGAAAGCGAGCAGGACCGAGCCGCCATCGAAGAGGTATGTTTTAAAACATGCTCCATGATTGTCATCTTTTTAAAATATAACAATGTCTACTGTGTCCTGACAGAAAGTGTATTCGTCGGACTGTATCCGAAGATCCTTCTCACCATGCCTCTACCGGCCGGACTCCAGAATCGGCCTCAAGGGCGGAGGCTAACGTGAGGACAACACCGGATGGTCCTCCTACAGAGGATGCAGATAGAATATCCGCTACAAATTCCGAAGTGGAGAGCGCTATGAATCATCGATGTCGGCGGGCCGCACACCACGACCCTAATTTCTCTGAAGAGGCATTCAATGCCTTTAATTTGGGAGACGCGTACATTCGAGCTGCTCAAGATGGTTTGCTAGAGCCAGAGACCAGTATTTAAAAGATATACGGGTAAGCGAAATCTAGTAATTATGTATATCAGTAGCCCCTGAGACTTGAAATAGTTGGCACAACTGATTTAAGATCATTGAGTGAACAGGTTCTTACAGAGAAGAATGCCCTTTTGTCTCAAGAGCTGGAGAAGTGTCAAGCCCAGCTAAGGGCAGCTGCTGCTAAAATAAAGGGATCCAAGAAGGCCTCACCAGGTAATATTTTTATCAATAAAAAAATGTAAGTACATGTACCAGGTGGTATTCGGCGCATTGTGGATCTAACAATAGATTCCACAGATAAGTCCGGAGTGAATCCGGAGATCCCGCAAGAGGATGGACAAAGAACGCAACGACAACAAGAAGCTGGCGACCGTGTGCTTACACAGGTCAGGCAGGAGAAAAATGATCTACAAGATGCCAATATTCAGTTGAGCGTAGAATTACAAGATGTTCGGGCTCAGCTGGCTGACTCCGTGAAGGAGAATAAAAGGCTTCAACGCGGCATTTTCAGTATGTGCTCAAACGAACCATTATATAGCTCGGTGAAGAAACGGGCTAACAGAGTTATGTCTGTAGGTATATTGACCTGTCATCCTGAAGAGGAGATGCCTAGATCTTCAGGCGATCTTCTGCAAGAGCTTTCGCAACTGCACGAACAAGTTCGGCAAGTGATGCAGGGTATTGCCAGGGCCCTGTGGCCAACCGCCTCCCTGCCAGGAAGCATGGGGGAGCTTGTACAACTGCTCAAAGGAGCGCGGCGGCGCTTCCAATTATGGAAGATATCGGCCTGCAGACAAGGTGCGAGAGAAGCGTGGGTCATGGGAAAAACACGGTACACAAAGGTCGACCCGAATCACATGGCCCTCGTCGGACCTTGATGTCTACTACGCAACCTTCTTCTTGCAGACGTTGTTGGGCCTCCAAGTGCAGTGGTTTGTAGGACAATAGCAAATTTCCCTCAAGTGGATGACCTAAGGTTTATCAATCCGTGGGAGGCGTAGGATGAAGAAGGTCTCTCTCAAACAACCCTGCAACCAAATAACAAAGAGTCTCTTGTGTCCCCAACACACCCAATACAATGGTAAATTGTATAGGTGCACTAGTTCGGCGAAGAGATGGTGATACAAGTGCAATATGGATGGTAGATATGAGTATTTGTAATCTGAAAATATAAAAACAACAAGGTAGCAAGTGGTAAAAGTGAGCGTAAACGGTATTGCAATGCTAGAAAACAAGGCCCAAGGTTCATACTTTCACTAGTGCAAGTTCTCTCAACAATAATAACATACTTGGATCATATAACTATCCCTCAACATGCAACAAAGAGTCACTCCAAAGTCACTAATAGCGGAGAACAAACGAAGAGATTATGGTAGGGTACGAAACCACCTCAAAGTTATCATTTTTGATCTATCTATTCAAGAGTCCGTAGTAAAATAACATGAAGCTATTCTTTCTGTTCAATCTATCATAGAGTTCATACTACAATAACACCTTAAGACACAAATCAACCAAAACCCTAATGTCACCTAGATACTCCATTGTCACCTCAAGTATCTGTGGGCTTGATTATACGATATGCATCACACAATCTCAGATTCATCTATTCAACCAACACAAAGTACTTCAAAGAGTGCCCCAAAGTTTTTACCGGAGAGTCAAGACGAAAATGTGTGCCAACCCCTATGCATACATTACTAAGGTCACGGAACCCGCAAGTTGATCACCAAAACATACATCAAGTGGATCACGTGAGTATCCCATTGTCACCACAAATAAGCACGACAAGACATACATCAAGTGTTCTCAAATCCTATGGAAATGCTATGGAAATGCCATAATAGGTAGGTATGGTGGCTGTTTTGAGGAAGATATAAGGAGGTTTATATGTGATAGAGCATATCATATCACGGGGTTTGGATGCACCGGCGAAGTTTGCACCAACTCTCGAGGTGAGAAAGGGCAATGCACGGTACCGAAGAGGCTAGCTATGATGGAAAGGTAAAAGTGCGTATAATCCATGGACTCACATTAATCATAAAGAACTCATATACTTATTGGAAAAGTTTATTAGCCCTCGAAGCAAAGTACTACTACGCATGCCCCTAGAGGGATAGATTGGTAGGAAAAGACCATCGCTCGTGCCCGACTGCCCCTCATAAGGAAGACAATCAAAGAAACACCCCATGCTTCAAATTTGTCACACAACGGTTACCATACGTGCATGCTACAGGACTTGCAAACCTCAACACAAGTGTCTCTACAATCCACAACCACCCACTAGCATGACTGTAATATCACCATCTTTATATCGCAAAACTATTGCAAGGAATCAAACATATCATATTCAGCGATCTACAAGTTTATGTAGGATTTTATGACTAACCATGTGAATGACCAATTCCTGTCATCTCTCTAAATTGATATAAGTGAAGCAAGAGAGTTTAATTCTTTCTACAAAAGATATGTCCACGCTCTAACAAGTATAAGTGAAGCAACAGAGCATTCTACAAATGGCGGTTTTCTATGTCAAGAGAAACAGGCAATCCAAACTTCAAATGATATAAGCGAAGCACATGAAGCATTCTATAAAGCCACACTCAAAAGATTTAAGTGAAGTGCAATGATAATTCTATAAATCAACCAAGGTCAATCTCATACCAGCATGGTGCATAAAATAAAAGTGAAAACTAAATGCAAAAGATGCTCCAAGACTTGCACAGAATGCATGAACGAAACGAATCCAAAAACATACCGATACTTGTTGAAGAAAGAGGGGATGCCTTCCGGGGCATCCCCAATCTTAGCCGCTTGAGTCTCCTTGAATATTTACTTGGGGTGCCTCGGGCATCCCCAAGCTTGAGCTCTTGCCTCTATTCCTTTTCCTCATATCGAGACATCCTCGATTAGACACTTCATCCACACAAAACTTCAACAGAAAACTCGGTAAGATCTGTTAGTATAATAAAGCAAATCACTACTCTAAGTATTATTGCAAACCAATTAATATTTTTTTCATTGTGTCTACTGAAATAAATTTTCCATTGGCTTAATCCACTAATATAAACTGATAGATTCATCAAAACAAGCAAACTATGCATCAAAAACAGAATCTGTCAAAAACAGAACAGTCTTTAGCAATCTGAACATCCACCATACTTCTGTTACCCCAACAATTCTACCAAAATTAGGAAAAATAAACAAGTTGTATAGCAAGAGAGTGAAAGCAGAATCAGAACCATTTGACGTTCCAGTAAAACATGTAAAATTGCGCACTACAGCCAAAGTTTATGTCCTGCACCGTACAAACCAACAAGCATTGTAGACATCCTAAAGGAAAACCTTGGCATATTATTTTTATAATACAATGGAATTGTACAAGGGCATAATTATTTTCATAAAAATTTTATGTAATCAAGATTCACAAAGTTTCCGTGAGCATGAACAAAGTTCAAGGCTAGCTCCCACTTCAACAATGCTTGTCTTTCTCACTTTCACTTTCCTTTTTGAAAAGTTTTTAGGTTCCCCTCTTTATTTTTTGTTTATAAACTATATAAAAGCACTCAACAGAAATAAATGACTCTCCAAAACTTCCGGGTTGCCTCCCTGGCAGCGCTTTCTTTAAAGCCATTAACCCAGGCATAAAGTGCTCAAGTAATGAATCCGCCTGAATCCCAAGGTATATCAAAGCCAATTTTAATTAACAATGATTTGTAATTTAGCAGTGAGCACAAAGTAACATATATCAAGAAGTGAAGAAGTCTAACTCTCTTCCTATGCATCGGCATGTCATAAAAGAACAATTCATTCACACATAGTAAAGGCCAATACATAGTATAAGTAGTTTCTTGCAATTTTATCATATTGGAAACATAAAGAGGCGGAGATGTAGTTCCTCTCTCATAATAATTGCAAGTAGGAGCAGGAAGCACATGCATATTATATCTATCAAAATCATCATGTGTAGTGGTAAAAGGCAACCCATCAATATAATCCTTAATAAGCACAAACTTCTCCGATATAGTGTAGTAGGGAGAATTCAAAAAGATAATAGGACTATCATGCGTGGGTGCAATAGCAACAATTTCATGTTTAACATAAGGAACAATAGCAAGTTCATCTCCATAAGCATAATTCATATTGGCATCTTGGCCACAAGCATAGCAAGCATCATCAAAAAGGGATATTTCAAACAAATTCAAGGGATCATAGCAATCATCCTTCGGTAAGCATGAAGGGAATTAAACAATGTATGAGTTGAAGAGTTACTCTCATTAGAAGGTGGGCATGGGTGATCAATCCGCTCTTCCTCCTTTTGTTCTTCGCTCTCCTCATCATCTTTTTCATCGAATGAGCTCACAGTTTCATCAATTTCTTCTTCCATAGCTTCCTGCAAAATATTAGTCTCTCTTGGACAGCGGAGACTTTCTCAATAAATGCATTAATATATTAATTGTATTCATAATTTTCATAGCAATATCTAAGTATAGAAAGATTTTCTGGTCTACAAACTGAATCATCAAAATCGTCAAACGCTTTAAACATAGATTCCATCTCATAAGCACCCATAAAAGCAACAAATTCTTCTATTTGTTCCACATCATAGTAATCATATCTACCATTAGCATAAGAAGCTAAGGTTTCATTATCATTGAATTTGCATGAAAAGGGAAGGTGTGGAGCCTTCATCCTAGAACAACAAGTATAATCATGCAACACGCATAGTTGACGAGCATACCAACACAACATAATAAATTGATCCCATAATAGTTTCCCTTTTTGTGTCGAGCAATAATCCCTAAAGTATTCACGTTGATCCAATGTGTCTCCCATTATAAAGTTGAATGTGGTTTTCTCAGGATTATCAAAGTAGTACATAATCTTTCACATAATGAGAATCGGGGGTTTTAGGAGTTACCCCATCTACATGAGTAGCAAGTACACCTATTTTTTGGTATTTTGTGTTCCATATCCATAACTAAAGATAGAGAACAACTTAGAACAGCAAATAAAAATTACTTAGTGATAAAGCAAACAAGCACACACGAGAATATTCACCCACGCTATTGCTCCCCGACAACGACGCCAGAAAAAGGTCTTGATAACTCGCAAGTATACGGGATAGTTATAGCCTCTTTCGTTAAGTAAGAGTCTCGAACCCAACGAGGAGCTAAAGGTAGAACAAATACTCTCTCAAGTCCTATCGGCCACTGATACGACTCTACGCACGCTTGATGTTCGCTTTACCTAGAACAAGTATGAAACTAGAAGTACTTTGTAGGTGTGATACGATAGGTTTGCAAGATAATAAAGAACACATAAATAAAAAGTAGGGGCTGTTTAGATAAATAAACAATAAAGTAAGTATTAGTAGAGAGCTTTTTGTTACGAGAAAGTTATTTGTCCAAGGCAATCGATAACTAGACCGGTAATCACTATTGCAATTCTATTTGAGGGAGAGGCATAAGCTAACATACTTTATCTACTTGGATCATATGCACTTATGATTGGAACTCTAGCAAGCATCCGCAACTACTAAAGATTCATTAAGGTAAAACCCAACCATAGAATTAAAGTATCAAGTCCCCTTTATCCAATACGCAAACAACCTACTTACTCGGGTCTGTGCTTCTGTTCACTCACGCCACCCACTATAAGGAAATCATAAAGATATTGCAAACCCTACAACGGGGATCCCTCATTCTTGCACGACACGTAGAGCACCATAGGACAACACCAATAATAAAACATGCAACTCAAACCAATCACGATCATCAATTAACCCATAGGACAAAACGGATCTACTCAAACATCATAAGATAGCCATACATCATTGGAAATAATATATAGTGTTGAGCACCATGTTTTAAGTAGAGATTACAGCGGGTAAGAGAGGGGTTACACCGCTTCATAGAGGGGGGAAGAGTTGGTGATGAAGGCGGTGAAGTTGTTGGTGAAGATCGCGGTGATGATGATGGCCCCCGGTGGCGTTCCGGCGCCACCGGAAGCAAGGGGGAGAGGGCCCCTCCTTCTTCTTCTTCTTCCTTGACCTTCTCCCTAGATGGGAGAAGGATTTCCCCTCTGGTCCTTGGCTCCCATGGCTTGGGAGGGGTGAGAGCCCCTCCGAGATTGGATCTATCTCTCTGTTTCTGCGTTCTTAGATTCTACCCCTTCACCGTTTCTTTAATATCCGGAGATCCGTAACTCCGATTGGGGTGAATCTTTCGCCCAAATTTTTCTCATAAAATTAGATTTCCTGCGGCAAAAGAAGGGCATCAACCGCCTTACGGGTGGCCCATGAGAGTTCCAGGTGTGCCCAGGGGGTGTGGGCGGGCCCCCTGTCTCGTGGCCACCTCAGACACCGTTTCACGTTGATTCTTCCTCCAGAAAATCCCAAATATGCCAAAATAATTCTCCGTCCGTTTTTATCCCATTTGGACTCCGTTTGATATTGGTTTTCTGGAAACATAAAACATGCAACAAAACGGAACTGGCACTGGGCACCGGATCAATATGTTAGTCACAAAAATAGTCTAAAAAGTTGCCAAAAGTATATGAAAGTTGAAGAATATTGGCATGGAACAATCAAAAAATATAGATATGATGAAGACGTATCACCCCTATGCATAGATTCCAAAGGTCACGGAACCCGCAAGTTGATCACCAAAACATACATCAAGTGGATCACGTGAATATCCCATTGTCACCACAGATAAGCACGGCAAGACATACATCAAGTATTCTCAAATCCTTAAAGACTCAATCCGTTAAGATAACTTCAAAGGGAAAACTCAATCCATTACAAGAGAGTAGAGGGGGAGCACTAGTAGAAAAAGGACCTAATATGAGACACATTAGTGCCAGTTTGATTTTGAGCCAGCACTAATATGTCCAATAGTGCCTGTTCCAATGGCTAGCCGGCCGTTCTCATTAGTACCGGTTCGTGGCGAACCTTTAGTACCGGTTCGTGCCACAAACTGGTACTAAAGAGAGTGGTGGCAGGGTGTTGTCAGTCTGGGGCCCGTCCAGCACCTTTAGTACCGGTTCGTGGCACGAACCGGTACTGAAGGTCGACCTACATAAACCCTTCGTCCACCCGAGCCACTCTGTTCTTCCCCTTTCCCCTCACTTCCTCTGTTCTTCCCCTCTCTTCCTCGAGCTCCTCACAAATTATTCCCAAAATTTGTCAAGATTTGAAGGCCCCCACCCATTCAAATGATCACAAAGGTTAGCAACTTTGTCCTTTCAACTCTCATTGCTAGATTAGCTCTTGCAATGCTTTGTATAGTGATTAATTTGGGAGGAATTATATTTGCTAGTATTTGATTTATATGCAATTTGAGGTCAAAAATAACACTTAGTTCGCATATGTAGGTGTGGTTTACTTAGTGCCTGCTAAATCTCCGTCGTATCCACCGTCGATCGCCCGCACCGTCCCGTCGCCGGCACCACCTTGTGGTGAGGCTCTTGTTCATGAATGTTTTACATTACCAAATTGATGTTTGTGTGATTTGGATATATAGTTACTCGTATAATTATCTTACCCATACGTTGTTTGTTATACATAGTGCCATGGCTTTGATATCCGTCCCCGTCGGCCCTCGTCCTTGTTATGATTCATATGTGGTATATTCTCATTTAAAACTAGTTGTTGCATTTCGTGTTTATGACAAATTATGCCCATCAAGTTGACATAGATATTTTTATCTAGGAGGTATGTGAACCGGAAATTCCAACCGACCCTATTGTCGAGAGGTTAAATTTAGTTGAAAGAGAAAACGAGTATTTGAAAGAAAAATTGAAAAGAATTGAGGGGGAGAAGATGGAATTGGAGTTGCATGTTGTCGATGTCGTCGATGATCACAAGATCAAGATGGAGAAAATGAGGTTGAAGATTAGAAAGATTAGAAAATATGCCATTGATAGTGTGGCTTGGTATCATTATGCTGTTGGATCAATTGTTACCTTAATTGCGATCTTCATCGCCCAAGATAAGAAGAGCACCAACCAAAACAGTGGTGTCCGCTTTGATGCAACAACCAACACGGGAAAGGAAACATATTATGGTTACATAGAGCACATATGGGAACTTAACTATGGATCAGGTGATTTGAAGGTCCCTTTGTTTCGGTGCAAATGGGTCAATATGACACGAGGCGGGGTAACGGAAGACCCGCAGTACGGAATGACAACAGTGGATCTCAACAATCTTGCGTATGCAGACGAACCATTCGTCCTAGCCAATGATGTGGTGCGGGTTTTTTATGTGAAAGACATGTCTACCAGGCTGAGAAAAAGAAAAGATAAGGAAGCGAATGGATCATACGACAAGCCAATGCGCCACATAGTTCTTTCAGGAAAAAGAAACATCATGGGAGTGGATGACAAGACAAACATGTCGGAAGATTATGAAAATTTTGATGAAATTGCTCCATTCACAGTGAATATTGACCCGAGCATCCAGTTAAATGATGAAGATTTTCCATGGTTACGGCGCAAAGGGACACACGAGAAGAAAAAGTTTCACACCCAAAGATCTGTGATGTGATCGACTTCACTATCATCACTTTCTTCTGTGTTTCACACCCAGGAGGGAATGTCTTTAATAGTTAGGGTAGTTAATTATGTGTTTTGGCATTTGAAACGCGAAGAAATTTTATGTGCAAACAAATTCTTTTCATGCATTTACTGATTTTTTCCAGCTAAATGACCCTGAAATTGAAAAGCATTTGAAATGAACTCAGAAAAGGTTGAAAGTTGGCATGGTATCATAATTTCATACAAATAGCATGTGCAAAAAAGTAGAGAGGGTTACGGCAAAAACTGGATACACTTCGTGTACAAAATGGACAATCTTTTTCGAAGTATCAGGGTTTCCGACGAAAACTGAAATGTTACAAAGGCATTTCATTTTTTAAATAACCTAAGCATTACCAAATTGAATATAATGATAAAACACACTAATATTAAACATAAGAAAAAAGAATCACTGAAAAATCTTTTTTCAAAGTAAAGTTATTCACAAACTAGTGATTCACATAATTTCAAATAATTCAAAATTTAAACTATTCAAATTTGAAAACTACTGGCACTAACAGATCAAAGTTTGTAAATTTTTGTACCTAAAGCAAAAATATTCACAAAGAAACTCTAAATACAGCAAAAAACAACTCAAAAATAAATAAAACAAAAAAAACAAAAAAAAATAAGAAAATAAAAAGCTCGCCTACTGGGCCAAAGCGGCCTGCATATGACTAGAAACTCAACCTTTTGTTGGGCCAGGATGCAGGCCCGCAAAGGCCCAGTAGGCCCACATGGCAGCAATGAATTGGTAGGCCCAGTAGGCCTGCTTAGGAGAGGAGCTCGAGAGAGCTACCGCACTGGGCTTATAAACCAATGCGGTAGCCCTTCGACTAGCGAGGTGGAACTAAACTTGCCGCACCGCACTGCGCCAGCGCACCCCCTTTAGTACCGGGTGGTGGCACCAACCAGTACTAAATGGGAGGCCTTTAGTACCGGTTGGAGCCACCACCCGGTACTAAAGGGGGTGCACTTCCCGCCGCTTGGCCTGGCCAAAACAGACCTTTAGTACCGGTTGGTGGCTCCAACCGGTACTAAAGGTCCATCCTATATATACAACACTTAAAAAAATTCAGTTTCACTCTGTTTCTTTCCTCTGTTTCCTCCCTCCGTCGCGCCGCCCTGCCCCGATCGACGCCGTCCCCGTCGACGTCGCCGCCCTCGCCCCTCGTCACCGACCCCGGCCGTCCCCGCCTCTTGTCGCCGCCCCCGTCGACGTCGCCGCCCCCGTCGACGTCGCCGCCCCGACCGTCCCCGTCCTCGTCGTCCCCGTCGCCGCGCCCCGCCCCGCCCCATCGTCGCCGCCCCGTCCCGTCGCCCCGGCCGTCCCGCCCCGTCGTCGCTGCCGCCCCGTCGTCGCCTCGCCGGTGAGCTCGCCCCGGCCGCCATGTCCACACACACACACACACTACACACACACACACTACACACACACACACTACACACACACACATTATTAGTTTGTTTTGTTAATTTTTTCTTCTGTTTTTTAGTTATAGAAATGTTAGGAAATTATTCTATTTTTAGTTATATAAATATTAGAAATGTTAGTTATATAGAAATGTTATAAATGTTTTCTGTCTTTTAGTTATAGAAATATTTATAGAAATGTTAGCAATTTTTTTGTTTTTTAGTTATATAAATATTAGAAATGTTATAGAAATGTTAGTTATATAATCAGGAAATTTTAGAATTAGTTTTAGTTAGATGAATTAGGTTAATATCAAATTGTTAGAATTTGCATATATATAGAATTTTAGTTATCACAATCCAATCATTTAAAAAATGTTACTTTTTGCGGGCATATAGTATTTGTTCTCGACGATATGTCCGGCCCGCATCCTCGTCGTCGACCCGTTCGCGACGACGTGATGCTTCAGAGGAACCATGTCCGGGACTGGGCTCCGCCGGGCTGGCACTGGGAGATGCTACCTGGAGGGGCGCGCCGCTTGGTGAGGAACCCGACCTCGGGTCCCGTCGTCGACCCTGATCTTCTTTGGTGGCGTTCGCGTGGGCCACATTCGGTGCAGAGGCAGTCGGCCCCGTCGGAGGTGGTGCGTCACCGTGTCAGGGAGGAAGATGAGCACGTCTATCGGTACATGGCTGCTATGGACGACGTCAGGTTCTCCACTAATTGGCGGGTTCTTTGGGCAGATGACCGGAGATATGATCCTGTGATGGTTCCTTCTCTTTCGGTGTGCACCGCCCCCGCCCCAGGAACCGCGAGTGGCGCCCTAGATTCTTCTGTAGTACTCGATCTTTATTAGGTACCTAGCCAGTGATGTATTCGATATATAATATTCGAGACGATGTATTCGAGATTATATATATTAAGACGATGATGTATTAGAGATTATATATTCGAGACGATGTATTCGAGATTCAGTTTTTCCTTATTGATTAATTGCATCCATGTATTGTAATTTGAATACTAAATTGTTTCATATTTCTTCTATATTAATTAGTAAGGTAAAAGCTATGGAGGACAATACCGGCAGAGAGAGAGAAGAGGAATTGTTCGACATCATACGCAGCCCTCAGAGGCTAGATGATCTGAATGATGACGACTCCCAATATCTGAACAATACAGGAGAGGGTGACGAAAAGATATTCGATCTCGACGACCGAGCTGATGAAGTCATGAACTATGATTATGATGACACAGACAATGTTAGTGATGACACAGACAATGCTGATCTTCAAATAACAAAGACTTCCGGCGAGGTATATATTTATATAAGCATGCATCTTGGTGATCATCGCATGTTTTTTTATTGAAGATATATTAACGAATCGATCTTTCTTCTTTCAGCCCCCCGGATCAAGCAAATCTGCTTCTACAGAAAGCAAGACAAAGCGAGGCCCGGGCAGATTGTTGAAGGATGGTGTAAAGTACCACATTGAATCCACCAAACTGAGTGGCAAACCCCTCACGCCTAAGAACGTTGCGGACAAGTGGACTCGTCAGTGCGGAGTTCTTGTGAAGGAAAAACTCCCGATCTCCATTCAAGAATGGAAAGAGCCAAAGACTAAACGTCCAGGTGTTACTTGGGTCGATGGCAGAGCCAAAGAAGACCTGGTGAAATCTCTGATGGAACATTTCACCCTACCAAATCATTTCACTAAAGCAGATGTGGAGAAAGTCAAGGCCGCTGCTCTTAAGAAGATGGCAATTGCATTCAACACCCACAAGAAAACTGTATGGGCCAACTACCTCGCTAATGAAAGGAAGACTCCAGATTTCAAGGGAACACTGGAAAAGCAAAGAGAACACTGGGACGATTTCGTGACCTTCAAGGATTCAGAATTATCTAAGGAATGGTCGATAAAAAACAAGGCAAATGCCGCAAGAAAGACGCAGTTCCATAGGCTGGGTCCAGGTGACAACGCAGTGGGATTTCCTAAGTGGGATAAGTCTGATCAAGAGATGGAGGGTGCAGGGGTCACTCCGATTACTAGGAGCTGGCCCCCAGGTGCAGAACTTGGTTCTATGCGCATGGGGGGGGGCGTTGGACCCGAAGACAGGCCCGGTTTTGAAGAAGGCAAGTCTAAAAGGAGCCAAACAAAAGATAATTGATGCAATAGAAGAAGCTCGAGCATGGGTGTTCACGCCCAACAGAGAGAACGACGAGCTTACGCGCGCCCTGGGAAATCCTGAACACCTGGGAAGAACACGAGGCATGGGTGTTATTCCCTGGTATGAGGGCTTTTCGGACTGGAATGACGACTACAGGTCCCGTGCAAGAAAGAAGATGGAGGAGGAGAGGAAGAGGAAGCTGGAGGAGGAGCAGAGGAAGCAGGACGTAGGACATCTTCAAGGCCTAGAAGCAAGGCACGCGGACCTGGAACTCAAATTCCAGTAGCAGCAGCAGCAGATCGACTCACTTAGCCAGGAAAGGGGGTCTCAGCAGCGGCAGCAGCAAGCGGATGATCGTCCAGCATTGGATAGCACCATCCCATCCATGTGGAGAAGCAGCGTTGGTTCTGCCTCGGTGACACCCTGCTGGATACATACCCTGTGGATGACATCATAGAGAACACTAACTGTGAGCTACACTCCAAAATGAAAAACATATCCATGAAGGTGGCGGACGGTGTTGCTTTTCCAGTTAGCCCCGAAGCAACCTACCATTGCATCCCGATTCCAGAGGGCTATGCTTGTGTCATGGTTGATGAAGTGGTGGACCCATATTCGGGGCTAACGCTTGACATTCCTAGAGGTGAAGACGAGCGCACACTGGGATATGCCATACATCATATCATCCTATGGAGAAAGGATTGCATCATCTTTCGAAGTCCACCGACACCGCGTCGTCTGCCGAGTCCTTGAAGTCCGACACTGAGTCAGCAGACTCCCGCTCCTCCAAGTCCATGAACGCGTGAGATGACTCCTCCTCAAAGTCCGCCACCACCTTCAAATCCCCGAACGCGTGAGCTGGCTCCTCCGGTTTCAAGTTCGGCACAGCGTCATGCTACTTCTCCGGTTTCAAGTCTGGCGCCGTGTCAGGCCACACCTCCTGCTTCAAGTCTGGAACGTCGTCAACCCACTTCTCCTGGTCCAACTCCACGTTAGCCGTCTCCGCCGTCTCAGCAATCGCAGAAGAGACATGCCGTAGCTTTGGTGCGTAGTCGTATGAGTCGAGGTAGTTCAGGAAGTGCAGGCGGAGACAAGCGATATAAATATGGTCCAAGCCTCGCTCCTGTTCCTCAGAGGCCTTACGACATGACCGAAGAGAAAAACGCAGCCATAGTGCAGGCCCAAGTGGACGCCCATTTTGGACCGAAAGTGGCACCGCCGCCAAAGGAGAAAGTGCCTGAGAAAACGAATGACCACTTCATTCATATGGCTAGAGCACTAGCTCCCAAGCCTGTTGACTCAGACTATGAGCGTCAAATCAGAAAGCTACATCAAGCACGGCTGCGGAAGGAAGCGAGCTCGAGCTCGAGCCAACAAGCAGCTGGCAAAAAATGCAGGAAAACCGTTCCCTAGCTGGGAGAACAGGCGGCGCAAGAGATCCCCCCGCTTGTTGTGCCAACAACACATGAGAGGAGTATGCGCGCCAAATATTATTGTGGGTAAACCGTTAGCGTTCCCCAGCAGGGCGATGTGGTAATTACGGAGGAGCATATAATGTAGGCTGAAATGCTCAAGATCTCTGTTGGATAACTCCTCGAAATCGAGCCCATGTCTCCGCTTAAAGAATCGGAAATAAAATGGAAATATGCCTGGGGCCAACCTTTGGTCCATCCAGACAAGGTCAAGGACCTCCCAACGAGAATGTATGAATTGCATCAATGGTACATGAACATGACCAAGATTTCCAATCGAGTGTCCCTCATGGTGAATGTCAAGAAGGAGCATTATTACCATGAGAAAGCTCTGTCCATTGAGTATTCAGAACTATATCAGTTATTCAATCAAGACGCACTCGACAAGTCTATCGTCAATTGCTATTGTCTGTAAGTGATTTCTTTCTGTAATTTAAGTCTCAAGCTAATTATGTAGTGATAATTTTGATCAATCATTACATGTAATTATCCTCACTATATTCTTTTTTGTGGTATTATATGCAGGATGAAGATGTATGAAATGAAAATATCTGGACGCTATGGCATTGGGTTCATTGACCCAAATACCATTAATGAGGACATATGGAAGTTTCCATTTTATCAAGCAGGTGTAGAGGCCAGCATGGTAGAGTTCTTGAAGGGCCTCAATAGTAATGAAGATATACTACTTCCTTACAACTTCTAGTGAGTCACACTGTCTTGTACTACAAATTCTGTTTTTGCTTACTAGCTAGCTAGATGTTAATAATTAAGTGTATACGGTTTACGGTAGTTGATTAATTTTATGTGCATGCCCACTTATTTAAGACATGCAAATGTGTGCGCATGCAGTTGGCACTGGGTCTTGATAGACATTAAAGTTGAGGAAGGAAAAGTTGAATTACTGGACTCGCTAACTAAAGAAGAAAGTGACTTCACCATCGTGGAGGGGATAGTCAACAGGTAATTTCAATCATTATTAACTATATATATATCTCGACCTATTATTAGTTCGTCATTTTTTGATATGAACTATTTAATAACCCCTTCATTAATTTTCTTTGCTGGCGGGCAGGGCATGGGCAAAGTTCATCGCAGTGACTCCAGGCGAATGGAAACAAAAGTTTTTTTGACATCGACCAAAGGTAAGTAATTAAGTAGTACTAGCTAGCTACCATCTCTTTAATTCTTGTTTCAATATCATTAATTAATTATCATGCTTGATTAATCATTATCTGATTCAATTCCATTCTCGTAAAGGCCCTGAAGCAGGCGCCAGGGAATAATCTGTGTGCATTCTACATTTGTGAGAACATTCGCATGATGACGTCCGAAAGGAGCAGATCTGATAGACAGGACTGGGTACGTTTGTCAGAACACTATTCACACCATTATCGATATCTAGTCACACAACTAACACACATGCATATTATTGATCTCCTTCTTAACAGTTCAGAGAGGTGCTGGATAAGCTCCTACCCGAGGAGCGCATATAAGCACTTCAAGAGGAAATAGCCGGATTTTTGCTCGACCAGGTCATAAATCCCAAAGGAGAATACTATTACCCGCTACCGCCCCCATGAACCACTTGCCATCGTGCTCCGTAGGCACCAAGGCAACATATGTAGGAGAAATTGTATATGTATATACATGTGTATGTGTGAATAATGGTGTTGGTTGTGAGACACTCGATGGTATATATATATATATATATATATATATATATATATATATATATATATATATATATATATATATATATATGCGGTTCTATAAGTATGAGAAAATCTATTTATATATATGCATAACGTGTATAATTTGTAGTATCGTGAAATACCAGCAAACAAAAAAAATTGTAATGGAAAATAAAAAAACACCCGAACATTTAGTGCTGGTTGGTGTTACCAACCGGTACTAAAGCCCTACGTGCACCCGGGCCTGCCTCGTGCCACGTGTTAGCACTTTAGCGCCACTTCATGATGAACCGGTACTAAAGGGGGGGCCTTTAGTCCCCACTCTTTAGTGCCGGTTGTAGAACCGGCACTAAAGACCATTACGAACCGGCACTAAAGGCCGGTTCTGCACTAGTGGAGAAACATCATAAGATCCAACTATAATAGCAAAGCTCGCGATACATCAAGATCATGCCAAATCAAGAACACGAGAGAGAGATATATATATATCAAACACATAGCTACTTGTACATACCCTCAGCCCCGAGCATGAACTACTTCCTCCTTGTCATGGAGAGCACCGGGATGATGAAGATGGCCACCGGTGATGGATCCCCCTCTGGCAGGGTGCCGGAACAGGGTCCCAATTGGTTTTTGGTGGCTAAAGAGGCTTGCGGCGGCGGAACTCCCGATCTATCTTCATCTTCGGTGATTTTAGGGTATATGGAGATATATAGGCGAAAGAAGTCGGTCAGGGGACGCTCGAGGGGGCCACGAGGCAGGGGGCGCGCCCAGAAGGGGGGTGCGCCCCCACCCTCGTGGCCACCTCGAAGCTTCCTTGACTTCAACTCCAAGTCTCCTGGATCACATTCGTTCCAAAAATCGCGCTCCCGAAGGTTTCATTCCGTTTGGACTCCGTTTGATATTCCTTTTCTTCGAAACACTTAAATAGGCAAGAAAACAACAGTATGGGTTGGGCCTCCGGTTAATAGGTTAGTCCCAAAAATAATATAAAAGTGTATAATAAAGACCATAAACATCCAAAACAGATAATATAATAGCATGAATGCTTCATAAATTATAGAGACGTTGGAGATGTATCAACATCCCCAAGCTTAATTCCTGCTCGTCCTTGAGTAGGTAAATGATAAAAGAAAGAGTTTATGAAGTGTGAATGCTAGCAGGTGCACAAGTTTGATCAATGATAATTTCAATCACCTTTTCTCGCATGTTTATGTGTCATAACAGTAGTTCATCTCATAAAACTTCTCATGATCAAGTAACAAGCTATTCACATGGTAAATCATAGATCATAAACTTTCTTGAAAACTAGCAAACTTCATTCTCAGTCATCATACAATTGCAATTCATCTTATTTTCAGGAAGGGTCTATGTCAGAGCTTTGATTTAGAAAACTCCACATACCCAACTATCATATAGTCTTCTATAATTGCTAACACTCACGCAATACTTATGGTTATGGAGTTTTAATCGAACACTGAGAAAGATAGGGGCTTATAGTGTTGCCTCCCAATGTATTCACCTTTGGGTGATGTCAACAATAATAGTTCATGCTAACTTACATCCAATTGGATATATATATCAGGATCTTTCCAACACGAGGTGCTTGCCAAAGGATAAAATGAAAAAGGGAAAGGTGAATATCACCTTGACTCTTGCAAAAAGTAAAAGACATAAGGTAAAAGATATGCCCTTCGCAGAGGGAAGCAGAGGTTGTCATGCGCTTTTATGGTTGGATGCACAAAATCTTAGTGCAAAAGAACGTCACTTTATATTGCCACTTGTATATGGACCTTTATTATGCAGTCCGTCGCTTTTATTGCTTCCATAACAAGATCGTATAAAGCTTATTTTCTTCACACTAATAAGTCATACATATTTAGAGAGCAATTTTTATTGCATGCACCGATGACATCTTACTTGAAGCATCTTACTCAATCCATAGGTAGGTATGGTGGACTCTCATGGCAAAACTGGGTTTAAGGATATTTGGAAGCACAAGTAGTATCTCTACTTGGTGCAAGGAATTTGTCTAGCATGAGGGAGAAAGGCAAACTCAACATGTTTAAATCATCCATGGCAATATACTTTAACTGAGATGTGAGGAAACATAACCCATTACTTCGTCTTCCTTGTCCAACATCAACTCTTTAGCATGTCATACTTTAATGAGTGCTCACAATTATAAAAGATGTCCAAGATAGTATATTTATATGTGAAATCTCTCTTCCTTCAGTATTATTTCATGAATTGTTCAAATGACCAACACAATGCTTGCTAACCTTCAATAAATTTGCAACCTTTAGTTCTTAGATGTGAAGTCATTACTCCCCATGGGATAAGCAAATGAGACATATATAATTTCAGATTTATGACATTCAACTCATTCAACCATTTACTCATAGGATATAAGTGAAGCACACGAGTAAATGACAAACTACTCCAAAAAGATATAAGTGAATATCAATGAGTAGTTAAATAATTATGTAGCTATGTGAAGACTCCCTCTCATTTAAGAATTTCAGATCTTGGTATTTTATTCAAACAGCAATCAAAGCAAAATAAAATGACGTTGCAAGGATAGCACAACTCATGTGAAGAAGCAAAAACTTAGGTTCAACCGATACTAACCGATACTTGTTGAAGAAGAAAGGTGGGATGCCTACCCGGGCATCCCCAAGCTTTGTTGCTTGAGACTTATTGAAATATTATCTTGGGGTGCCTTGGGAATCCACAAGATTGAGCTTTTGTGTCTACTTAATTCCTTTATATCACGGTTTCCCAAAATCTCAAAAACTTCATCCACACAAAACTCAACAAGAACTCGTGAGATAAGTTAGTATAAACCAATGCAAAAAACCTAATCATTTTCTACTGTAACAAATCACTAAAATTATTATTCAACATTTCATACAAAATGTATCTGCATATTTAATACTCCTGTCCTCAAATAGAATCATTAAACAAGCAAGCATATGCAAACAATGCAAACATAACAGCAATCTGCCAAAACAGTATAGTCTGTAAAGAATGCAAGGTTCATCATACTTCGCTAACTCCAAAAATTATAAGAAAAATACTAAGCTGTATAAGATTTATCATATCTCAATATGCAAAAAGTTTCAACATTATATCATTCTCTGACTTTTCTAGGGAATTTTTACAACAGCGGTAAACTTCCTGTTTTGAAACAGCAACAAGTATACTTGCAAAATAAGCATGGTAAAGGCTATCCTTGACATTTTTATTGAAAATATAGGTGAAAAACATTATTATAAATAAAAGCAAGCAAATACTAACAAAATTAGATGACACTCCAAGCAAAACACAAATCATGTGGTGAATAAAAATATAGCTCCAAGTAAAGTTACCGATGAACGAAGATGAAAGAGGGGATGCCATCCGGGGCATCCCCAAGATTAGGCTCTGGTTGTCCTTGGATACTACCTTGGGGTGCCTTGTGAATCCCCAAGATTAGGCTCTTTCCACTCCTTATTCCATAGTCCATCGAATCTTTACCCAAAACTTGAAAACTTCACAACACAAAACTCAACACGAAACTCGTAAGCTCGGTTAGTATAAGAAAATAAATCACCACTTAGGTACTGTTATGAACTCATTCTAAATTCATATTTGTGTAATATATACTGTAATCCAACTTCTCTATGGTTCATACCAACTGAAACTACATAGATTCGTCAAAATAAGCAAACAACACATAGAAAACAGAATCTGTCAATAACAGAACAGTCTTTAGTAATCCGTATCATTAGAATACTTGTGTAACTCCAAAAATTGCGAAATAAATTTTTTGCCCTGAATAATGTGTCTATTAATCATCTGCAAAAATAATCAACCTAAAAGCACTCTCCAGTAAAACATGGCAGCTAATCTCGTGAGCGCTAAAGTTTCTTTTTTTACAGCAAGATAGCATAGATTTCACCCAAGTCTTCCCAAAGGTTCTACTTGGCACAAACACTAATTAAAACATAAAACCACATCCAACCATAGGCTAGATAAATTATTTATTACTAAACAGGAACAAAGAGCAAGGAACAAAAGTAAATTTGGGTTGCCTCCCAACAAGTGCTATCGTTTAACACCCCTAGCTAGGCATGATGATTTCAATGATGCTCACATAAAAGATAAGAGTTGAAACATAAAGAGAGCATCATGAAGAATATGAATAGCACATTTAAGTCTAACCCACTTCCTATGAATAGGGATTTGTGAGCAAATAACTTATGGGAACAATAATCAACTAGCATAGGAAGGTAAAACAAGCATAGCTTCAAAACTTTAAGCACATATAGAGGAAACTTGATATTATTGCAATTCCTACAAGCATATGTTCCTCCCTCATAATAATTTTCAGTAGCATCATGAATGAATTCAACAATATAACCAGCACCTAAAGCATTATTTTCATAATCTACTAGCATAGAAAATTTACTACTCTCCACATAAGCAAAATTCTTCACATTCGGAATGGTGGGAGTATCATAAGAGACTTGAGTACTATAAATTGTTTCCACATTAAAAGAGTAAAGTTCAGAAAAAGGGTAATCATAATCATGAAAAGTTGTCTAAATATAGTCATCACTAATTTTTATAGCATAAGTTTCATCACAATAATCATCATAAGTAGCAACTTTGTTCTCATCATAATCAATTGAAACCTCTTCCAAGATAGTGGAATCATCACTAAATAAAGTTGACACTCTTCCAAATCCACTTTCATATTCATCACAATAAGATTCAACATCCTCCAAAATAGTGGGATCATTACTTCCTAAAGTTCACACTCTTCCAAACCCACTTTCATCAATATAATCATAAGTAAGAGGCATGCTATCATCATAACAACTTTGCATATCAAAACTTGGGAGGCTAAAAATATCATCTTCATTAAACGTAGCATACCCAAGCTTGGGACAAACATTAGTTTCAGCAAATATATTCTCAAATATTTCATCCTCATCAGACATAGCATCCCCAAGCTTGGGCCTTTTCATATCATAAGCATAATCACTCTCATCATTAATAGTATGGACAGCACCAATAGTATAGCAATTATCATCATCACAACGAGTAGTAGGAGCAACATCATTTGGGAGGGATACCTTTTTACCTTTGTTTCTCCTTCTTTTCTTTTTCTTCTTCACATTATGTGTGGGTTCGACCCTCTTCCTTGAGCTCCTTATTAATGAGATTGGTTCAATAGAAAGTTCCTTCTCGTTTCCTAATTCATCATAAGAAATAATAGGAGGATAATGGGAAGTCTCTTCCCTTTCATTAGTATTCTCTTCATCTTCTATTTGCTTTCTTTTCTTTAGGTAATTGGCAATATAAGGATTTTCAATGCAATTCACCGCACAATACATATAAATCTTCTCTAGATCAATATCAAGGAATTTCTCAAGGTTAAATTCTGGAATAAGCTTAGTTGCACGTTTCAATTTTTCATAACCCAAAAGCAAACTAAGTTCATTATAATGCGCAAGTGAAATCAAGTCATCACAATATTTGGACATGATTCGATCATGAAACAATTTGCATCGGAGATTTAAATGACCATGTTCATTGCAAAGTTCACAAGTTCGGAGAAGATATTTTAAATTTTCAGCACTCACCACTACTAGGAAAAGGCCTACTAATGGCGCACCGATTTTGCCTACTAATGGCGCACTACCGGTGCGCCATTAGTAGCACGCCACTAGATTTTTTTACTAATGGCGCACCACTGGTGCGCCATTAGTATCTGGTATACTAATGGCGCACCAAGCAGTGCGCCATTAGTATGTAACACCATGCGCCATTAGTATGCCTCCCGGGGGGCCATATGTAACCATGTGCTTTGTCATACTAATGGCGCACTCTGCCTTGATGCGCCATTAATTAGTATCCTTTGGCATACTAATGGCGCACTCTGCCTTGATGCGCCATTAGTATGAATATTTGGTTTTTTTGCTTTTCTGATTTTTGCACAGGTTACAAAATATATTATTGGATAGAATATAGACAGCAACACACAGCAACAGCAGATTCATCGAATACAATAGAAGATTAGTCTCCGAATACAATTCATCATATTAGTCTCCGAATTCAAAAGACCGAACAAAGATAAAACATTACAAGTCTCAAGACCGCGAGTATCGAGTTTGTCTTCACATTACAAGTCGATATCGATCATCTAAACTACCATCACATAAAAGAGAGTTGCGGTCATCACGATGAGCATCATCGCGATCAAACTGGCCTTCATCCGGTTCCTCCAACGCTCCCTCCTCTCTCCCGCTAGATAGCGGGCGTATCTAGATTCGGCCTCCGCCCTAGTGGTGTACCCTTTGTAACTGTTACCGCTGAAACGGTGAACCTATCTCCGACACTCCTCCCAGTTGTCGTAGACTCCGGGAACCTTACCCTTGTACACGACATACGACGACATCTCTATGCACAAGCCAAACAACAAACAACAGACAATACATAAGCAATATGTAAGTATGCAACAAAAGGATCGGAAGAGAAAAGCAAGACATTAATAGCACGATTCATGATCCTACTAATAAATAGCATCGATTACATCTAAGTTGAATGACTGTCCAAACCAAAGAGACATACGAATTCATTAAAGTTTAATTACAACATGAGCCAATCAATGTTTCAGAACTACACATCACTTCTTTCGACTCGACTCATCGGACAGGAGCGTGGATGAAGCCGTCGTCTGTTGTGATGGTCATGAAATCGCGGTAGTTGTCACCTTGCGTTTGTAGCGTTCCATCTATCTCATTGTTGGACGGTTGATATCTGAGGTAGAACTGCCCCGAGGTATGAAGGACATCTTGATGGATGATGTCCGCAAACTCTGACTGGATGCGAAAGAATTCTTGTCTGAGGTCCGCGTCCTGGGTTGCCGACAACCTCACGGCCCAATCTTTGAGACTATCTGGTAGCAGAAGTTGATGATGGTCCCTTATGATCGCCCACATGTGATGGAGGGCGTAGTAGGCATCCTTCTGACCGCCAGGCGGCTGCTTGACGCAACAGAAATTCGTATTGTGTGAGAAGGTGTGCTTGCCGTACTTACAAACTGCCCTGGTGAAGGTGCCTCCAGATTTGGCGTAGCCGGGGAGAACATCATCAAGAACTTTCTTGACATTTGTGTAGTCTATCTTGGAGTTACGGTTCGGGTCGAAATATGTGGCCATGGAATATTTCGGGCTTAAGAGGATGAGTGTGCAATGTGTGTCACTGCACAGAACACGGAATGTTAGAAAAAAAAGAACGATCGAAATCTAAGAAATCATATGTTACGGGCCGGTTAAGGGATGACTTACTCAGGAAAGTAAGCCACAAGGAAGTTATCCTTATCTGGGTTTGCCAGAATGATGCCTTCGAGGTGTGAACTCGCAACTTGGCGGTCCCCAGCGCTGCTCAAGTGCTTGGCACGCATGTAGAAGGGGTCGACTATCACGATGTCCGGGGTCTTGTCTCTAATGATCCGCATCTCCATACTCAGCGAAAACAGCCGAACGAAGGTGTAGTGCAGCGGATGAAGGTTAAACATAGCAAAGATGTCATCAAACCGTAGGACGATCGTACCCCCGATGTCGCCATCCACAAAGCCCTTGCCCTCTGGCACCTTGGCCACGAAAACCGGGTATGCCACATCATTCTCTCTAAGACGCCGCTTCTCCAAAGAAAGAACACTGTCGTGCAGACTCCGCATAGCACCGGTTGCAGCATTCAGCATATTTGGCGGTAGCATCGCCCTACCCGCCACATGCACCCTCCTCGAGATATCCTTAGGTGAAGGTGGCCCGTCCTGAGCACGGATCGAACTCGGTGCCGACTGGCTCGCACCGGCGCCCTTGTTAGTCTTTCGTTTCCGTCCCTTCTTCTTGATCTCCTGTAATGGGACCGAGTTCTGCTCACAGACCGCCTTCTTGAGCGTGTTGGGGCTGATAATATTTCGCACCTCAGCTATCTGAGGCTCGGTGGAGGCAGGAGCTGGAGGCGTGTCCTGAGAACTGAATGCCAGACGGCGCCTATTGCAATTGGATTTCTCCGTCGTACCAGCTAGATCGCGGTCGTCTTGGTTGGGTTCTTGAGAAAGAGGCCCACAGAACTCGTCAGTGTACCCATGTTCGGCAAAGTACTTATAAACTTTGGTAAATGTACCATCGTCGTTGTCGTCGCCGTCCGGATCCTCTGCCATAGGGCTGTCCGGATCCTGTGCCATAGGGATGTCCGGCAGGTCCGGTAGCGTTGCGGCGTTCTTGACATAGCTTGGCGCCGACACGACTGGCGGTCTTGTCTGTGGGGTGGTGTCCCCCGCCCCCAAACGAATCTGGCTCTTTGGCCAAAGCAGGGGCCAGTTTATGCAGGCACTGAGGGTCATCTCATCTTCTTCGTCGGCCCCAGCGGGTCGAATCGGAGGTAACAGCTCGTCGCAGCCTGGCAGCACCCGAACCACTTCAACCCTATACACTGTGGGTGGCATCGGATTACCGTGGAACATGGGGTTGCCCGGTTGAACGATTCTGCCCTTGGCGACATCGAACAACTCGGCGCCCATGATGTGTAGAAGAGTGCAAGGAACGTCGGCGGTGCCTTGCGAAAACATGTACAGGGCGTGAGGGATGCCCAGTCAAAGGCAAGGAGATGAAGTCATCGGCCGAGAGGCTTAGTTACCGTGATGCCGTCGAGCTCGGCTAATGTCGAGGCACTGCCAACGGCGGGCGTGCAACTGACGCAGGGGGCGCTTGCTGGCGAGGTGCCGGCCGGCGTACACCCGGGTGCATTAAGCTCCAATGCCCGTGCCGGCACCGGAGATACGAATACCGCCTCCGCCGGAGACACCAATGGCACCGCCACCGGAGACACCAATGGCGCCGCCTGCGCGCTGTGCGAGTTGCTGGCCATGAAGCTGGGAACCAGGGGAGGCCCCTATTAGCCGCCCGTAATCCACGTCGTCAGCCCATGAATTAACGTAGGTACCATGGCGTTGAGCTTCGTTCCCAGTTGTTGTTCCACTTCCTCTTGGACAAGCTCCGGAATCCGCACCACTTGTGCCTTGAGTTCTTCAACCTCGCGCGTCTGGCTTTCCGAGCTGGTCTTTTTCTCCTTCCGCACACCAGCGGTATAGTATGACCCCCATTTTGTGGACAAGCCTTTGCCGGCCACACGACCAGCTGACGTCGGCTTAGTGAGATTATCCTTGTTTTTCATTACGTTCAACGCCCTATTTAAAGGGGTGTCGAAAGGGGAGCTCTGAGAAGACCCCGTGCTACTGCTTTCAGTGTCCTGCGAAAGGAACGTGAACCATTTAGAAATATTGGGGATTAATTAGAGTGCAACCATATGGAGCTAATTACGGGGGGGGTGTATTCCTTACCAGAACAAGCTCAAGCGCCCTGGTCTTCGGATCCGTGGTAAGCTCCTTTGTTATTGGGTCCTCCTTGTACCGGCCCTGACATAGTTTCTGGTCTGCTTGTTACCGCTGTATTTCTCGAAGCGGGGCGGTAGGCCTTGCTCGGCACGCTCCACGTCCTCCTTGTCCCATATAGGCTCCGCCACTCTGTAACCGCTGGGACCGAGTTTGTGTTCCCCTAAGTTCAACTCCCGCATTTCTTTCCCCCACTGACTTGATTCGGAGGTTGCACTTCTCTCGCACTTTATCTTGAACTCCTTGTAGTCATCTTCGCTCATCAAAGGATATTTCGCCTTGATCTTCTCATAACTATCACCTTTATCAATCATTCTCTTCACCGCGCTTCTCCAAGTAGACAGGGCCGTGCTCATTTTCGTGAGGGCGGCACTGTTCACTTTATTCCCTGAGAGGCGTGTGTTTTCAAATTTGGCGGGGAACTTGTATCGTTCGTGCAGCTTCCGCGGTGTCCTCATAGCGGTGAGGTTGTTCCTCCATCTCCTAGGACAGCTCCCAGAATTGCTTGCCGCCCAAACCACCGGCCTCATCATTGTGGGCCATGTTTCGCTCTAAATAGGAAAAAGTTTGGTCAAAAAGTTGGTTATTGTCAAGGAACAAGATCATGGTCTCATCATTTAGGGTTTGTCGACACCGAGGCACCCTAAAAGCCTAAGCTTTCATCATTTAGGGTTTGTCAACACTGAGGCACCCTAAAAGCCTAAGCATACATCATTTAGGTTCTCATCGACACCGAGGCATCCGGGGCAGCCAAGTTAAGTTTTCATAGGTGTTTTGGGATATTACCTAGGTGTTTTGGGATGGAACCTGTTAGTGTGTTGTTGCTAAGGTCCAAGTCCTAGGCAGTTTGGGATGGAACCTGTTAGTGTGTTGTAGCAAAGCCACAACTCCTCTAAGTTCTCAAGATAACCTAGTTGTTGAGGGATGCGTCCAGAAAGTTGGTTGATGTCAAGATACATGTTGATTAATTTTTGTTTCGGTTGAGAATCGGGCACCTTCTAGGTCAAGAAAATCGGGCATGACCTTTGCTAATTTTCTTGACCTAGGAGTGCCCCATTCTCAACCGAAACGGAAATTAATCAACATTTCAGGAGAAAGGGGTAACGAAATGATGGGGCAAATGTGCCAGGAACCACAATGTGATCACAGAAACAAAGCAGCACCACAATGTGCCTCTGTATATATGTGTGTGCTGTCTAGATGCCAGCCATAGGTCAATGGCCATGCCACTACACTGCTCCATGTCACTTCCTAGTACAACATTTAACAATGCAATGCGGATAATCATTTTTTTCTCACAGTACTGTTCCCAAGTAATATTAAACTAAATAACTGAGTAATCCAAATGAGGAAACAGAAAACAGCTGGCTGCAATAACATAGCAAGCCTTCACTTACACAGGAATTCATTTCAGGCATCATTTATTATGTGAAACAGATCATGCTAAAGATACATAATACATCATTTTAGGCATCATTTAATATCAGTACTACTAACTGGCAGTAAAAAAATTGCATGAACAAATTGAATAATTCTGTGGAAAACTCTGCTTACACAGTCTGTAATTTAGATGAGCCTATGGTGCCAGGAATACTCCCAGTAAACTGGTTCGAGGACAGATCCCTAAAAATCAAACCAAAAAAACCTGATTAAAGCGACCCAGATTGTTAGAGAATCAGGCTTGTCGAAGCATTAGATAGAACTACATCAATAGAAATACACTATGTTAAAGAGTTGGTAGACAATAATGAATTGTAAACCAGAGTGAGCAAGAAAAGCTTAGAAGCACATTTGCTAACTCAATGCTATTTTTTAACAAAAATAACATGCTGAAGTTACCTAACAATCTAAGATACATCTGGACCACTTAAAACATCCCTCCATCCAGGTACAGAAACAGAAAAAAACTGAGACCAAGGATCATTGATAGCCAGTACAGATGTTATACCATCCCACAGATAAATATGATTATGTATTGTTTAGTCAGTCCATAGACGACTTACCAGCTAACATGATGTCATCAAAGCCATTAGGTCCTGAAGCTCACAAAAAGAGTTCCTAGAGCTACTTTCTTGGTACTGTCCTAGCTTCATGATTCTACATGAGAATGCTACTTGTGTGGTGTGGAACCGGTAAATTCTGCCAAATTACAGTTTTAAAGATTTCATGATGAACATACAAAGTAAGATGTTGTATTATGTACCTACCATGAGCATGTCAACAGCAGAATGTGGGTGCGATAACAATGTGCCATATTTCTAGCATGAAACAGTACAACTTTGCATGCCATGAACTATTGTACTCACAGTGTCGCAAGTGAAGGTTGGCCTAAACCTGGTGGCAAGCTTCCGGTCAAGGAATGATTCCATTTATTTCATTGATGGCAATGTACCGCATATCTATCACTTGAAATTGCTACCAATTGTTTATGTTCATAATAGCAAAGCCAAAAAAGGGAAAATCATAGTTAACCCAGATTACAACCAAAATGCAGACAACACTGAATTTTGGTGCACACACTACTGAATTTTGGTAAACTCACCTCGACGGACGCGGTCGCAGATGAGGTCGTAGACGGCGGTGGAGCAGAGACGAGGTCGCAGACGCGGTCGTGGTGCTCCGGTGGACGCGGCTGCATTAATCGTTTGAATTGGCATTTAATCAAACACCTCACAGGCAAGAACAGAAGGTGGAGACAGAGAAGAGAGGGGATCGAGTAGAGAGGGAGAGGGCAAGGAGGGAGGAGCAGAGAGGGAGAGGGCAGGGCGCGGTGGCTCACCGGTGACGTCGGAGGAGAGGCCTCAACGAGCAAGTCTACAGCGGCGAGCTCGTCTACTGGGGGTGAGCGAGCACGTCTACAGCGGCGAGTTCGGCTCTGCTTCCGCTTTGGCTCAGCTTCCCCGAGGAAGAGGAGGTGGAGGGGGGGTGGAGGGGTTGAGAGCCATCGCGCCCTGCTTCCGTGGCTCGCTGGCCCGGTGTTGAAGCAGATTCCGCCCGCCGCCTTGCCTGTCGCTTCGCACGGTGGAGCTCGAGCGGAGAGGCGCCGCAGGTTTCTAGGGTTTCAAGGGCTGGGAAGGCGAGGGAGGGGGTGGGTGGGTGCGGTGAAGGCGAGGGAGGGGGTGGATTGGGAGCGGACGGCGATGGGGGGTAGGGCAGGGGCTGACTGGGGGCGGCGACGGAGACGGAGGCGCGGGGGCAGCGGCGGCGTGGGTCGGGGCAGCGGGGGGAAGTGGATCTGGCGAGGGAGAGGGACGAAGGGGATCAGGTGAGAGGGAGGGAATTAGCTAGGGGGGAATCTTACTAGTGGCGCACCCGCGGCCGGTGCGCCATTAGTATTTTTTTTTACATAGCAATGGCGCACCAGGAAGAGGTGCGCCATTAGTATTTTTTTTACATATAGCAATGGCGCACCAGCCAGAGGTGCGCCATAAGTAATTTATTTTTATTTTTTGTTGCATGTAATATTTTTTTAGAAAATGAATATGAATATGAAACAGTAATATTTTTTTATAAAAACAGTAATAATTGTTGTTTAACAACAATTGTAGTCTACACTTTTTTATTATTATTTTTTAAAAAATGAATATGAAAATGAAACGGGGGGTGCTCGTCGGCGGTGGTGGAGCGGGGGGTGCTCGTCGGCGGCGGTGGAGCGGGGGAGGGTTGCGGTGGGTCGTCGGCGGCGGTGGAGCTAGCGGGGGAGGGTTGCGGTGGGTCGACGGCGGTGGTGGAGCTAGCGGGGGAGGGTTGCGGTGGGTCGGCGGCGGCGGCGGAGCTAGCGGGGGAGGGTGCAGGTGGGATCGAAATCGAGATCAAAAAGTGTCCATGAAATTTAAAAATATTCATGATATCAAAAAGTGCCCATAAAATACAATCGAGAAATGAAGACTACAATTTAAATACAATCGATCTTAGCTAGCTATCTGTTCACAATCTTCTTGCCCTTCTTTTTCGCAAATGGAGTTCTTCTGTGGAATGGACGTCCTTTAGGTAGGGTTGTCCTACTTCTTCTTGTGGTGTGTGCTGCTACTTCATCGTCGTCGTCATGTTCGATCTTCGGGTTGCCGTACTTGTCGAAGTCTTGCTCATTGGCTACTCCATCCATTCCGATGATCTTCCTTTTGCCTCTCCTCATGACAACACGACTGGGCTTTGACGGGTCGGTAATGAAGTAGCATTGGTCCACTTGGGAAGCCAGTACCCATGGCTCATTTCTCGCAGTGACATTTGCGCCCGCGGTCTTGGATTTGGCTTCGAGTATAACCATGGTGGTGAAATACCGGTCTTCTTTTAGGACGCTCTTGGCCCATCTGACACGGAACATCGGGACCTTCTCTCCAGCGGAGCTCAGCTCCCAAATCTCCACGATCCTCCCGTAGTATCTGTCCTTGTTGTTGCCGGTGTAGGATTCCATCGTTACCCCGGAGTTCTGATAACCATCGCTCTTCATGTCCTTGTCCTCGGTGTAGAATGTGTAGCCGTTGATATCGTACGCCTCATAGGTCATCAGGTTGTTCTCGGCGCCCTGTGACAAGGCGAATATGAGTTGTTCTTCCGCGAAAGAATCCTCATGTAAAGGGTACGACAGAAGCTTCTGCTTGAACCAACGCGTGAAACATGAGTTGTGCTCTTTGATTATATGTCCGTCCGTCCTCTGTTGGCCTCGGTCATTGTACGTCTTCTCAATAAAGGTTTTGTGCTCTACCACCCAAGGATCGACCACGTCTATGTGTTGTAGCGCGACTAGGTTTGCTCTTTCAAAGTCGGCGAGTCGACCCTCGAAGTCGACATGCATTTCGTGGCGACCCTCATGGTGACCCCATCCAGCGAGCCTGCCTCGGTGCCTGTTAACGGGCAGACCAACGGGGTTCTCGATGCCTAGATAATTCGTGCAGTAGGAGATGCACTCTTCGGTCAGAAAGCCCCTGGCTATACTTCCCTCTAGACGTGACATGTTGCGAACGTATCCTTTGATGACACCATTCATCCTTTCGAACGGCATCATGCTACGCAGGAACGTCAGCCCGAGTTGGATGATATCCTCCACGATATGGACCAGCAGATGCACCATAACGTCGAAGAATGCGGGCGGGAAGTACATCTCAAGCTTGCATAGTATCACCATGATCTCTTCCTGTAGCCTTCTGAGTTGCCTCACGCCAATCGACTTCCGAGAGATGACATCGAAAAAGTTGCATAGGCCAACTAGCGTTTGACGGACGTGCGCGTCCATGATCCCACGGATTGCAACTGGAAGTATCTGCGTCATCAGTACGTGATAGTCGTGAGACTTCATCCCGCTGAACTTCTGCTTCGCTGGGTCTAGGTATCTGCTTATCTTCCCCGCGTAACCGTAAGCAAGTTTTACTCCTAGGAGGCAGGTGAAAAACTGCGCGATCTCCTCCTAACTTAGAGTGAAGCACGCGGAAGGGTAGTCATTTCCGGTCTTCTTGGCCTTTTCGCCTTTGCGACGACTTTCTGTGTCTTGCTTCGCCTGATCATCATCATCATCATCAACATCATCATCATTATCATTAGCGTGAAGCTCCTGCCTGATGCCCATTGATTTCAAGTCTGCCCTTGCTTTCGGCCCATCTTTGGTCCTCTCTGGCATGTTGAGCAGGGTACCAAGCAGACTCTCGCACACGTTCTTCGTGATATGCATGACATCAAGGCTGTGAGGCACACGGTGGATCTTCCAGTACGGTAAGTCCCAGAAAACAGACCTTGTTTTCCATACCTTAAGCAGCGGCTCTGGCGCCTTTCGCTTTTTTCCCGGCTCTGGCGCCTTTTGCTTCTTTCCTGGCAGTGGGCAGTCTTTCCAATTTTTCAACAGCTCGTCTATTTCCTCGCCGCTCCTCGTACACGGGCGTTTTCGGGGTTCGGTTTCACCATCGAACAGATCCTTGCATTTCCTCCACGGGTCATCGTCGTGAAGCCACCTTCGATGTCCCATGAACACGGTTTTCGAAGACCCGGGATCTCTATCTAGCTGGCGATACGTTGTGTCATCCATGCACCTTACGCATCCAGAAAATCCGTGGACTACCTGCCCCGCGAGATATCCGTAACCGAGATAGTCATGCACCGTCGTGAGCAGTGCGGCTCTCATAGGGAAACATTCTTTCTCTGCGGCGTCCCACGTATTGGCTGGCGTTTTCCATAGCGAGTCTAGCTCCTCCTTCAGCAGCCCCAGATACAGATTGATGTCGTTCCCTGGTTGTTTCGGCCCTTCAATTAGCATACTCATGTGAATGTACTTCCTCTTCATGCACAACCAGGGGGGAAGGTTGTACATCCACACAAACACAGGCCAGGTGCTATGTGTGCTTCTCTGGCTGCCAAACGGATTGACTCCATCGGTGCCCCCGCCCAGCACAATGTTCCTTGGATCCTTCCCAAATTCTGGGTATTCGAAGTTCAACGCTTGCCACTGGCTCGCATCCTTAGGGTGACTCAACATCTTGTCTTTTTTATTTATCTCCGGATCATTTCCATCATCTTCCCGCTTATTCTCCTCCCTATCCGCGTGCCAACGCAGGAGCTTTGCTACCTTAGGGTCCGCGAAATACCACTGCAGACGAGGAGTGATCGGAAAGTACCACACCAATTTTCAAGGAGCTTTCTTCCTCTTCTTGTATCGAGTGACGCCGCACACCGGATATATGGTAGACTCCACGTGCTCGTCCCGATAAATGATGCAATTGTTCATGCACACATGGTATTTCACGTGCGGTAAATCCAGAGGACACATGATTTTCTTCACCTCCTCAAAACTGGTTTGGCACTTGTTCCCCTTGGGAAGACGTTCGTGCCAGAATGACATGTTCTCGTCGAAGCATGCGTCAGTCATTTTGTGTTTTACCTTCATCTCCAGAGCCATGAGCATTACTTTCAGGCGGGTATCCTCGGGCCTACATCCTTCATACAATGGAGTAACCGCGTTATCTCCAGTTGATCCAGCTTGGCTTTCTCTCGGGCGGCAGCTCTTGTGTTATCCGTCTGCTTGAGAAGCAGCTCTTGAATATGAGGGTCCTATACCCAACCTCCATTGTCGTCTGCTCCGACATCTTCATCTTCATGATCATGCCCTTCGTCTTGATCTTCCTCATCATCATGTACGACATCTTCTACATGATGACTGTGTACAGCATCACCGCCGTGATCATGTCCTGGAGATTCTTCGTCTTCTCGCCCGCCCTTGCCGCGGTGGTACTTGTCTTGTTGCCCTTCCTCATTTCTTGCTTGGCCCCCATGGACGACTTCATAGTCATCTTCATCACCTTGCCACCGATAGCCATCCATGAAACTACGCAAGAGCAGGTGGTCCCGCACCTGCCCGGAATCCGGGTCCGCAATAAGGCTCTTCATCTTGCATCTTCGACACGGACATATTATCTTTGTCTCGTTCTTTTGAAGCATCTCGGCCTTCGCGGAGCTCAAAAACCTATTCACGATGCCTTCGGTCATCGTGCGGACCATGGTCGCCAGCGGGGTAGAGCAAAACGATATTTTAGAACCAAGAAAAAATTTGGCATGACCTTCCCTAAAAATAGGATAAAAAAGAATGAATAGTGCCAAAATTCTCGCCGAAACGGAAATGAATCAACATTCCGGCAAAATATTGGCAACTATCACATTTCAAATACCGGTACCTGCAAACACAAACATATATGCAACACCACAAACACAAGCAACACCACAAACATACATAGATCTAGCTAGGCCACAAAAAGTGCATGTGCACGTTGTTGGAGTGAGCTAGGGAGAAAAAAAGTAGATCTACATCATGAAGATAGCTTTCCCCTTACTTACCTATCAAAAAAAAGGTAATTTCACCACTTAATTTTGATGAATCTATGGTGGAAGTGAGGTGAGGAGGAGGAGGCAGCCGAAAGCTTGGAGAAGGAGGTGGAGGGAATGAAGTGGGGAAAGTGAGTGGGTAGGTGTGGGGCTGTCCAAAATATCTTGTTGGGGTCCCAGGTTACTAATGGCGCACCAGCAGCAAATGCGCCATTAGTAACCCTGGTTACTAATGGCGCACCTGCTAGTGGTGCGCCATTAGTAGTGTTGAAGAAAAGTATATATATATATATATATATATATATATATATATATATATATATATATATATATATATATATATATATATACTAATGGCGCACCTGGTCACAGTGCGCCATTACTAGTCTAAACTAGTAATGGCGCACCTGGCCAGAGTGCGCCATTAGTAGTTTTGCAAAAAAAAGAATAAAAAAATACAGTAATGGCGCACGATCTGCCTCGTGCGCCATTACTAGTTAGAACTAGTAATGGCGCACTTCGACCTGATGCGCCATTAGTATGTATGGAAAAATGAAAAAAAAATAATACTGGTGGCGCACCATGTCTCTGGTGCGCCATTAGTGTCTTCCACACTAATGGCGCATCACCGACTGGTGCGCCATTAGTATATAGTAGTGGCGCACTGGTTCCTCGGTGCGCCAGTAGTATCAATCCTATCTATAGCCCTTTTCCTAGTAGTGCACATTAAGCCTTTCTTGCAACCATTTAGTTTCTAAATGCTTATGCTTCTTGCAATATCTATATTCTCTATTTGGTGTGTACTTGCAAACCCAATTCACTCCACAAAAATTGACATGCTTATAGGAGACATTTTCATCATAACTAGTGCAATCATCATTAGTACTATGGATATTCAAGGAGTTCATACTAACAACATTGCAATCATGCTCATTATTCAAAGATTTCATGCAAAACATTTTATAGACTTCTTCTTCTAGCACTTGAGCACAATTTTCCTTACCATCATTCTCACGAAGTATATTAAAAAGATGAAGCGTATGAGACAAACTCAATTCCATTTTTTGTATTTTTCTTTTATAAACTAAACTAGTGATAAAACAAGAAACAAAAAGATTCTATTGCAAGATCTAAAGATATACCTTCAAGCACTCACATCCCCGGCAACGGCGCCAGAAAAGAGCTTGATGTCTACTACGCAACCTTCTTCTTGTAGACGTTGTTGGGCCTCCAAGTGCAGAGGTTTGTAGGACAGTAGCAAATTTCCCTCAAGTAGATAACCTAAGGTTTATCAATCCGTGGGAGGCATAGGATGAAGATGGTCTCTCTCAAACAACCTTGCAACCAAATAACAAAGAGTCTCTTGTGTCCCCAACACACCCAATACAATGGTAAATTGTATAGGTGCACTAGTTCGGCGAAGAAATGGTGATACAAGTGCAATATGGATGGTAGATATGAGTATTTGTAATCTGAAAATATAAAAACAGCAAGGTAGCAAGTGGTAAAAGTAAGCGTAAACGGTATTGCAATGCTAGGAAACAAGGCCCAAGGTTCATACTTTCTCTAGTGCAAGTTCTCTCAACAATAATAACATACTTGGATCATATAACTATCCCTCAACATGCAACAAAGAGTCACTCCAAAGTCACTAATAGCGGAGAACAAACGAAGAGATTATGGTAGGATACGAAACCACCTCAAAGTTATCCTTTTTGATCTATCTATTCAAGAGTCCGTAGTAAAATAACATGAAGCTATTATTTCCGTTCAATCTATCATAGAGTTCATACTAGAATAACACCTTAAGACAAAAATCAACCAAAACCCTAATGTCACCTAGATACTCCATTGTCACCTCAAGTATCCGTGGGCATGATTATACGATATGCATCACACAATCTCAGATTCATCTATTCAACCAACACAAAGTACTTCAAAGAGTGTCCCAAAGTTTCTACCGGAGAGTCAAGACGAAGACGTGTGTCAACCCCTTGATAACCCGCAAGTATACAGGATAGTTGTATCCTCTTTCGATAAGTAAGAGTGTCGAACCCAACGAGGAGCTAAAGGTAGAACAAATACTCTCTCAAATCCTATCGGCCACTGATACTTCTCTACGCACGCTTGACGTTCGCTTTACCTTGAACAAGTATGAAACTAGAAGTACTTTGTAGGTGTGATAGGATAGGTTTGCAAGATAATAAAGAACATGTAAATAAAAAGTAGGGGTTCTTTAGATAAATAAACAATAAAGTAAGTATTAGTAGAGAGATTTTTTGTTATGAGAAAGTTATTTGTCCAAGGCAATCGATAACTAGATCGGTAATCACTATTGCAATTCTATTTGAGGGAGAGGCATAAGCTCACATACTTTCTATACTTTGATCATATGCACTTATGATTGGAACTCTAGCAAGCATCCGCAACTACTAAAGATTCATTAAGGTAAAACCCAACCATAGCATTAAAGTATCAAGTCCCCTTTATCCCATACGCAAACAACCTACTTAATCGGGTTTGTGCTTCTGTTCAATCACGCCACCCACTATAAGAAAATCATAAACATATTGCAAACCCTACAGCGGGGATCCCTCACGCTTGCGAGACACGGAGAGCACCATAGGACAGCACCAATAATAAAACATGCAACTCAAACCAATCACGATCATCAATTAACCCATAGGAAAAAACGGATCTACTCAAACATCATAAGATAGCCATACATCATTGGGAAATAATATATAGCGGGTAAGAGAGGGGTTACAGCGCTGCATAGAGTGCGGAAGAGTTGGTGATGAAGGCGGTGAAGTTGTTTGTGAAGATCGCGGTGATGATGATGGCCCCCGGTGGCGTTCCGGCGTCACTGGGAGCAAGGGGGAGAGGGCCCCCCTTCTTCTTCTTCTTCCTTGACCTTCTCCCTAGATGGTAGAAGGATTTCCCCTCTGGTCCTTGGCTCCCATGGCTTGGGAGGGGCGAGAGCCCCTTCGAGATTGGATCTATCTCTCTGTTTCTGCGTTCTCAGATTCTACCCCTTCACCGTTTCTTTAATATCCGGAGATCCGTAACTCCTATTGGGGTGAATCTTTCGCCCAGATTTTTCTCATAAAATTAGCTTTCCTGCGGCAAAAGAAGGGCATCAACCGCCTTACGGGTGGCCCACGAGAGTGCCAGGTGCGCCCAGGGGGTGTGGGCGGGCCCCCCTGTCTCGTGGCCACCTCAGACACTGTTTCGCGTTGATTCTTCCTCCGGAAAATCCCAAATAATCCAAAATAATTCTCCGTACGTTTTTATCCCATTTGGACTCCGTTTGATATTGGTTTTCTGAAAACATAAAACATGCAACAAACAGGAACTGGCACTGGGCACTGGATCAATATGTTAGTCCCAAAAATAGTCTAAAAAGTTGCCAAAAGTATATGAAAGTTGAAGAATATTGGCATGGAACAATGAAAAATTATAGATACGACGAAGACATATCACCCCTATGCATAGATTCCCAAGGTCACGGAACCCGCAAGTTGATCACAAAAACATACATCAAGTGGATCACGTGAATATCCCATTGTCACCACAGATAAGCACAGCAAGACATACATCTAGTGTTCTCAAATCCTTAAAGACTCAATCAGTTAAGATAACTTCAAAGGGAAAACTCAATCCATTACAAGAGAGTAGAGGGGGAGAAACATCATAAGATCCAACTATAATAGCAAAGCTCGCGATACATCAAGATCATGCCAAATCAAGAACACGAGAGAGAGAGAGAGAGATCAAACACATAGCTACTGGTACATACCGTCAGCCCCGAGGGTGACCTACTCCCTCCTCGGCATGGAGAGCACCGGGATGATGAAGATGGCTACGGGTGATGGATCCGCCCTCCGGCAGGGTGCCTGAACAGGGTCCCGATTGGTTTTTGGTGGCTACAGAGGCTTGCGGCGGCGGAACTCCCGATCTATCTTCGTCTTCGGTGGTTTTAGGGTATATGGAGATATATAGGTGAAAGAAGTTGGTCAGGGGACGCTCGAGGGGCCCACAAGAACGGGGGGGGCCGCCTAGAAGGGGGGCCCCACCCTCGTGGCCACCTTGAAGCTTCCTTGACTTCAACTCCAAGTCTCCTGGATCACGTTCGTTCCAAAAATCACGCTCTCGAAGATTTCATTCCATTTGGACTCCGTTTGATATTCCTTTTCTTCAAAACACTGAAATAGGCAAGAAAACGACAATATGGGCTGGGCCTCCGGTTAATAGGTTAGTCCCAAAAAGAATATAAAAGTGTATAATAAAGCCCATAAACATCCAAAACAGATAATATAATAGCATGAATGCTCCATAAATTATAGATACATTGGAGACGTATCCGACTTGTAGGGTCAGATGGGAAAGAGATTCCCGTTAGTATGGTACATGACCAGGTAGAATTAGCCGCAAAGTATTCTCAACAGGATTGTAGGCTAGACAGCCTGTTGGATGACATAGAAGAAGAAGTAGCTAAGTCTAAGTGACTATGTACTTCAATTGACATATTTGTCCCTAGACGGGTTGTAAATCATTTGTCATGGCGGACCTTTTTGCTTCAACATCCGAACCCGACAGTCCGGAGTGTTTCCAAATACCCGCTCAGTTATGTAAACCGGGGTACGCGTGGAAATTAGGCGTAAGGGTCATAATTGCTTGAACAAACAAGTACCCAACTAGCTATGTTATATTACATGGATAGTGAGAAACATCTTCCAGGGAGAATAGTTCCGTTAAGGGTTCCTTTCCCTGGGTACGCATGCATTAATGTGCATGTCTGAACTGCGAATAGTGATGCAGTATTGTAAACATCTGGGGGTTTGTATTGTAATGGGTAAGAATCATCTTTAGTTCACCGACCGAATATTCTCTTAAGAATGCTAGCTTTCGGCTTCACCAAGTCTGAGGTACACATCCGGCTTACCCGGCAGTAACAATCGCAGAGGTGCTCCCCTTATGCCCTAGCCGAACTAACGGGAACTTAGGGCATAAACACAGGAGCCAGGCAACCCAGCTTGGCCAAAACTTAAGTCATGTCAATACATATAATGGTGAAGAAAAGGTACATATGGAAAAGGGACACATATGCAGTGGGCGCGATGCCCAGAAGATAATTATATTAAGCATCTGTATAAGAAGCCCCCGGGTATAACGAACGCACATTTTGAAAATTAGCGCATCGCGAGTGTGTAGTCGAGTTACACTAAAGCTTTAGAGCCATAAAAAGAAAGAGGATGTAACTAAAAAGTAAAACAAAAGGACGAAGGGAAGGAGACAAACAAAGAGCTCGGCGCTAGGTGTAGAATCTTCGGAGTCTTCCTGTGTTCCATGGGTTCGGCTCGAGTCGATTATCTAATGCATCACGTAGGTGGTACGCTCCTCCGGTGAGAACTTTATCAATGATGAAGGGACCCTCCCACTTAGGCTTGAGCTTGTCCTTTTTCTTCTCCAGTAGGCGTAGAACAAGTTCGCCAATGTTATAAGTTTTGGCCCGTACTTCTCTGCTTTGATACCTGCGAGCCTGTTGCTGCTAAAATGCGGAAAGAGCTTTTGCAACGTCGCGCTCCTCCTCCAAGGCATCTGAACTGTCCTGCCGATCAAGCTCAGCTTCTCTTTCTTCATACATGCGCATTCGAGGTGAGTCATGAATAATTTCGCAGGGCAATACTGCCTCTCCGTCGTACACCATGCAGAAGGGTGTTTATCCGGTTGTGTGATTTGGCGTGGTCCGTAGCCCCCATAGTATGGAGTCAAGCTCCTCTACCCAGTGCGTGTTTGATTCCTTCAGAGACCGCACTAGCCTGGGTTTAATGCCACTCATAATAAGACTGTTCTCTCGTTCAACTTGACCGTTTGTTTGAGGGTGATAGACGGAGGCGTAATTGAGCTTAATGCCCATGTTGCCGCACCAAGTTTTCACCTCGTCGGATGTGAAATTAGAGCCATTATCGGTGATGATGCTGTGGGGGATACCGTAGCAGTACACAACCCCTGATATGAAGTCTATCATTGGTCCGGATTCGACCGTTTTAACTGGTTTGGCCTCTATCCATTTGGTGAATTTATCTACCATGACCAATAGGTATTTTTTTCTTATGATTTCCTCCTTTAAGGGGTCCGACCATATCGAGCCCCCAGACCGCAAAAAGGCCAAGTTATGGGGATTGTTTGGAGAGCAGTGGGTGCCATATGGCTTTGGTTGGCAAAGAGCTGGCAACCGACGCAATGTTTGACTAGGTCCTGTGCATCTGCTCGGGCTATTGGCCAGTAGAAACCTGTACGGAAGGCCTTACTTACAAGGGCCCGAGCTGCGGTGTCGCGGCCGCCGAGTCGAGCGTGAATCTCAGCCAATAGCTGCCGCCCTTCCTCTTCGGAGATACATCTTTGAAGTACTCCGGTAGAGCTTTTCTTATAAAGCTCTCCCTCGTGGACCTTGTAGGCTTTAGGGCGCCGCACGATGCAGCGTGCCTCATTTTGATCCTCGGGGAGTTCTTGCCTATTTAGGTAGGCTAAGAAGGTTTCGGTCCATGGGGCAATGACAGCCATGATTAAGTGGGCCGAAGGTGTTAGTTCGGTGGCAGAGTCCCCGATTATGTCAGTGTGTTCGGCATCTGGGATTGTGGTCGGATTCGGACTAGTATTGCTCGGCTCCCCTTGCCACACCATGGATGGCTTAAAAAAAGCCTTTCCAGGAAGATGTTAGGTGGGACAGGGTCGCTCATAGCACCAATGCGGGCGAGGATATCTGCCGCTTGATTGTTTTCCCGAACCACATGATGAAATTCAAGCCCCTCGAATCGATCTAACATTTGAAGAATGGTATTGCAATAAGCTGCCATTTTCTGATCCTTGGCGTCGAAGTCTCCTTTTATTTAAGATATCACGAGGTTTGAATCCCCGCGCACTTCTAGGCATTGATTGCCCATAGAGACCGCCATCCGAAGACCGTGCAATAGAGCCTCGTATTCGGTTGCATTGTTGGAGTCTGTATATAGTATTTGGAGTACGTATTGGACTGTATCTCAAGTGGGGGATGTCAAAGCAACACCCGCTCCTAGACCAGCCAGCATTTTAGAGCCGTCGAAGTGCATGACCCAGTTGGAGTATGCGCCGTACTCTTTAGGGAGTTCAGCTTCTGTCCATTCGGCGACGAAGTCGGCCAATACTTGTGATTTAATGGCCCGTCGTGGTTTGTATGTAATGTCGAACGGGAGAAGCTCGATGGCCCACTTAGCAATCCGGCCTGTTGCATCGTGGTTATTTATTATGTCATTGAGTGGTACTTCGGAGGCCACCGTGATTGAACACTCCTGAAAGTAGTGTCGTAGTTTCTGGGATGCCATGAAGACCGCGTATGCCATCTTTTGATAATGTGGGTACCTTGATTTGCATGGTATGAGGACAGTGGATACGTAGTATACCGTCTTTTGAAGCGGGAATTTATGTCCGTCCTCCTCTCGTTCGACTACGAGCAATGCGCTTACAACTTGGTGTGTTGTAGCTATATATAACAGCATTGGTTCGCCAATGTTTGGCGTGGCCAGGATTGGGTTACTGGCCAAAAGGGAATTTATTTCTTCCAGTCCGGTCATGGCCGCATCTATCCACTCGAAGTGTTCGGTGCGTCGAAGAAGGCGGTAGAGAGGTAGTGCATTTTCTCCCAATCGAGAGATAAAGCGGCTTAAGGCAGCCACACATCCAATTAATTTCTGGATTTGCTTGAGGTCTGTTGGGGTAGCCAACTGTGACAAGGCTCGAATTTTAGCTGGGTTTGCTTCAATTCCTCTATTGGAAACGATGAAGCCTAGCAGTTTTCCGGCGGGAACGCCGAAAACACATTTTTCCGAATTGAGCTTGATGTCATATGTTCGGAGGTTGTCGAACGTAAGCCTCAAATTGTCTATTAAAGATTCAACATGTTTGGTCTTGATGACCACATCATCCACGTATGCCTCAACCGTCTTGCCGATTTGTTTTTCCAGGCATGTCTGAATCATGCATTGATAGGTTGCACCGGCGTTTTTGAGCCCAAAAGGCATGGTGTTGGAGCAGAAAGGGCCGTATGGGGTGATAAATGCCGTTGCAGCTTGATCGGATTCTGCCATCTTGATTTGATGGTATCCGGAGTATGCATCGAGGAAGCGCAATGATTCATGTCCTGCGGTAGCGTTGATGATTTGATCGATGCGGGGGAGGGGGAAGGGATCCTTGGGGCAAGCCTTATTGAGGTCCTTGAAATCGACGCATAGGCGCTAGGATTTGTCCTTCTTTGGTATCATCACCAGGTTTGCTAGCCAATCCGGATGTTTTATTTCTCTGATAAATCCGGCTTCGAGTAACTTGGCTAGCTCCTCTCCCATAGCTTGTCATTTAGGTTCTGAAAAGCGCCTTAGTGTCTATTTGACCGGCTTGTATCCCTTCAATATGTTGGGATTATGCTCGGCCAGCCTGCATGGGATCCCTGGCATATCTGAATGGTGCCAGGCGAAGATGTCCCAATTCTTGCGTAAGAACGCCCGCAGTGCGGCGTCGATTGTGGGATTCAGCTGTGCTCCAATGGATGCTGTTTTTGTAGAGTCCTTTGGGTGGACTTGGAATTTGACTATCTCGTTCGCTGGTTTAAAGGAGATGGACTTGGACCACTTGTCGAGTATCACGTCGTCCATGTCCACTATGGAGCGTAGCGTAGTTAATTCTTCGGCCGCGAGGGCTTCGGATAATGCCTCAAGGGCCAAGGCAGCGGTTTTATTTTTGGCGCGGAGTGCTATGTCTGGATCACTAGCTAGAGTGATGATTCCATTAGGTCCGGGCATCTTGAGCTTCATGTACCTGTAATGGGGTATAGCCTAGAAGCTCGCAAATGTGTCTCGCTCTAAGAGGGTGTGGTATCCACTATTGAACGGGGCCACTTGGAATGTTATCTCTTCGGACCTGTAATTTTCCGGCGTGCCGAATACCACATCAAGGGTGATTTTTCCCGCACATCGTGCCTCCCGACTAGAGATAATCCCTCGGAAGGTCGTGCTGCTTTGCTCAATGCGGCTCTTGTCTATTTCCATTTTGTTGAGAGTTTTCTCATAGATGAGGTTTAATCCGTTGCCGCCGTCCATGAGCACTTTAGTAAGCCAGAAGCCGTCCACAATTCGACTAAGGACCAGAGCGGCTGGTGCTCAGACTGTTCGGAATTGAGGTTCGTCACTGGCATTATAGGTTATAGTCGTGTCATTCCAGGGATTTATTGCTGCAATCTGGCAGACTTCGGCGAGGCCGCGGAGTGCTCTCTTGCGCCTGTTGTTCGAGGCGATAGTCTCAAAGACTGTCAACATTGTATTGTTGTTTTCTGCGAGATGATGCTCTGTGGTATTGTTAATGAGGATATCCTCTCTGCTCTTGGCCACCCGCCGAAGTATCCAACATGCTCTAAGGCTATGTGTTGGTATGGTGTCCAGTGTGGCATGAATTTTGCATGGCCTGTTGAGTCATCCCTCGAATACGGTTCCACGCCCTGTAGTGGGCTTTGGTTTCTTTATGATTGGATCGGGTGAATTTCGAGAGTACGCCCTTTTGGTTCGGAGGAGGGGTTTAGTGAGAGCCAGAGGATCCCAGAATGCTGCATGGGTTTTCCAAGCACTTTCCATCGCAAAGTACTTCAGTACTATGGCCGCCAAGTCACCAAAGTGTGATATGTCACGGCGACTTATGGCGTTGAGGATTCCCTTGTCCGTGCAATTTTTGCAACGGAATCAAATTGCGTCTTCCTCACGATAGTCCTTAACCTTGCTCATTACAAGGAGGAACCTGGCCCAAAAGTGGTGTACTGTCTCTTGGGATTGTTGTATGATTTGGGAAAGATCGCTTGTATCTGGGTGGGTGGGCGGTTTTGAATCTGAACCCTGACCCAATCCGGGACTCAGAGGATGAGGAGCTTCCGAACTTAGCAGTTCGGGTTCCGGGATGCTACCCAATTTTTCTGGCCTGCTGACCGATTCTAGATTCGGAGTTTGGGGCACGTCCTCCCACGAGCGGGTGTCCGACTCAGTGAGCTTGGGAATCTGGACATAGTTCGTCCTCAATATAGAGGAAGAGTTGATGCATTGCTCCTCCACCACTACTATTTGGTGGGTGATCGGCGGAGAGTTAATCTCTCTTTGATCGGGTTTAAGCCCAATCCGATCATAGTCCGTAGCGACTCCCAGAGCGGCGATGCGATCTAGGAGTTCGTTCAAGGACGATAGCTCCATCGGATCCATCTATTCGGCGTGTTCCGAGCTGACGTGGAGGCTGTTTTAGATGACCCGAGAAGTCATCGTTCGCACAATGGCCGAACGGGAGGTCATAACGAAGCCGCCTAGTCGGAGGGTTTGGCCTGAGGCTAGGACTCCCCCAGAGGTGACGTTGTCCTTGATAACAAGGCGGGCCATCAAACCGTTCTTTCGACGTCACAGTGGAACTCTCAATGAAAGCACCAATGTCGGTGTCAAAACCGGCGGATCTCGGGTAGGGGGTCCCGAACTGTGCGTCTAAGGCTAATGGTAACAGGAGGCGGGGGACACGATGTTTACCCAGGTTCGGGCCCTCTCGATGGAGGTAATACCCTACTTCCTGCTTGATTGATTTTGATGATATGAGTATTACAAGAGTTGATCTACCACGAGATCGTAGAGGCTAACCCTAGAAGCTAGCCTATGATTATGATTGTTCTTGTCCTATGGACTAAACCCTCCGGTTTATATAGACACCGAAGGGGGCTAGGGTTACATTAGGTCGGTTACAGAGAAGGGGATCTACATATCCGAATTGCCAAGGAGAGTCCCACCCGGACACGGGACGAAGTCATCAATCTTGTATCTTCATAGTTCAACAGTCCGGCATAAGCATATAGTCCGGCTGTCCGAGGACCCCCTAATCCTGGAATCCCTCAGTCATCCCAAAGGACTGTCTAAGGATCCGTACGGTGGGACTATTCGAGGGCTGTCCTGAGGCCTCCCGAAGGGCTGCCCGGAGATCTGTTTGGGGAGCAGATGAGTGAGTACATCCTCGCGGTTGGGAGATTGTAAATCCTAGCTACGGGGATCTGCACCACCAGTCGTCATCGACTCTACTTCCACTGCGCTACGAGTCGGTAATGAAAAGATCAAACCTTGTATGCAGTCTTGCTACGTCTTGAGCTTGCGTTGGTTTTCCTTGAAGAGGATAGGGTGATGCAGCACAATAGCGTAAGTATTTCCTAAGTTTTTGAGAACCAAGGTATCAATCCAGTAGGAGGCTCCACACAAGTCCCACGCGCCTACATAAACAAATAAAGAACTTGCAACCAACGCGATAAAGGGGTTTTCAATCCCTTCACGGCCACTTGCAAAAGTGAGATCTGATAGAGATAATATGATAAGATAAATATATTTTTGGTATTTTATGATATACTCCGTCCGTTCCTCAATATAAGGTGTATTATTTTTCCAAAAAGTCAAACTTCTCTAAGTTTGACCAACTTTATAGACAAAAATATTAATATCTAGAATACCAAATCATTATGACTAGATTCATCATGAACTATATTTTTACATTTTATATATTTAGTATTATAAATCTTTATATATTTTGCTTTAAAGTTGGTCAAACATAGACAACAGTTGACTTTTTGAAAAACTAATACACCTTAAATTTAGGAACGGGGGGAGTAGATTGGAAAAGTAAAGATGCAAATAAAAGTAGATTGAAAGCTTATATGATAAAAGATAGACCCGGGGGCCATAGGTTTTACTAGAGGCTTCTATCAAGATAGCATAAGTATTACGGTGGGTGAACAAATTACTGTCGAGCAAATGATAGAAAAGCGAATAATTATGAGATTATCTAGGCATGATCATGTATATAGGCATAACGTATGTGACAAGTAGACCGACTCCTGCCTGCATCTACTACTATTACTCCACACATCGACCGCTATCCAACATGCATCTAGAGTATTAAGTTCATAAGAACAGAGTAACGCATTAAGAAAGATGACATGATGTAGAGGGATAAACTCATGCAATATGATATAAACACCATCTTTTTATCCTCGATGGCAACAATACAATACGTGCCTTGCTGCCCCTGCTGTCACTGGGAAAGGACACCGCAAGATTGAACCCAAAGCTAAGCACTTCTCCCATTGCAAGAAAGATCAATCTAGTAGGCCAAACTAAACCGATAATTCGAAGAGACTTGCAAAGATAACTCAATCATACATAAAAGAATTCAGAGGAGATTCCAATATTTCTCATAGATAAACTTGATCATAAATCCACAATTCATCGGATCTCGATAAACACACCGCAAAAAGAGTTACATCGAATAGATCTCCAAGAAGAGGAATGCGAACATGGTATTGAGATCCAAAAAGAGAGAAGAAGCCATCTAGCTAATAACTATGGACCCGAAGGTCTGTGGTAAACTAATCACAACTCATCGGAGAGGCCTTGGGGTTGATGTAGAGGCCCTCCATGGTGGATTCCCCCTCCGGCAGAATGCCGGCGACGGCTCCAAGATGGGATCTCGCGAATACAGAAGGTTACAGCGGCGGAACTAGTTTTTCGGTTGCTCCCTCGATGGTTTCGGGGTATATGGGTATATATAGGAGGAAAAAGTACGTCGATGGACGCCCGAGGGGCCCACGAGATAGGGGGCGTGCCTTGTAGGGGGGCGCACCCTCCACCCTCGTGGCTGCCTCGGGAGCTTATTGACTTGCACTCCAAGTCCTCTGGATCACGTTTGTTCCAAAAATCATGCTCCCGACGGTTTCATTCCGTTTGGACTCCGTTTGATATTCCTTTTCTTCGAAACACTGAAATAGGCAAAAAAACAGCAATACGGGTTGGGCCTCCGGTTAGTAGGTTAGTCGCAAAAATGATATAAAAGTGTAAACTGAAGCCCATAAACATCCAAAATAGGTAATATAATATCATGGAACAATCAAAAATTATAGATACGTTGGAGACGTATCAAGCATCCCCAAGCTTAATTCCTGCTCGTCATCAAGTAGGTAAATGATAAAAACAGAATTTTTTATTGGAATGCTACCTAGCATAATTCTCAATGTATTTCTCTTTATTGTGGCATGAATGTTCAGATCCAAATGATTCAAAATAAAAGTTCATATTGACATAAGAAACAACAATAATTTAAGCATAATAATCAAAGCAATCATGTCTTCTCAAAATAACATGGCTAAAGAAAGTTCATCCCTACAAAATCATATAGTTAGGCTATGCTTCATTTTCGTCACACAAAAATGCTCCCATCTTATACACCCCCGATGACAAGCCAAGCAATTGTTTTGTACTTAAATAATCTCAAAAAAATTCAACTTTCACGCAATACATGAGCGTGAGCCATGGATATAGCACTATGGGTGGAATAATGATGGGGATTGTGTGGAGAAGACAAAAAAAGGAGAAAGTCTCACATTGACGAGGATAATCAACGAGCTATGGAGATGCCCATCGATTGATGTCAACATGAGGAGTAGGGATTGCCATGCAACAGATGCACTAGAGCTATAAATGTATGAAAATCTCAACAAAAGAAACTAGTTGGTGTGCATCCATCTTGCTTGCTCACGAAGACCTAGGGCAGTTGAGGAAGCCCATCGTAGGAATATACAAGCCAAGTTCTATAATGAAAAATTCCCACTAGTATATGAAAGTGACAACATATGAGACTCGCTATATGAAGAACATGGTGCTCCTTTGAAGCACAAGTGTGGAAAAGAGATAGTAACATTGCCCCCTTTTTCTTTTCTTTTTCTTTTTTTCTTTTTTTTCTTTTTTTTCTTTTTGGCCTTTCCCTTTTTTTCTCTTTTTGGCATTTCTTCTTATTTTTTTCTTTGGACTTTCTTTTTTTCTTTTTTCTTTGGCCTTTCTCTTTTTTTTCTTTAGGGACAATGCTCTAATAATGATGATCATCACACTTCTATATATTTACAACTCATGAATTACAACTCGAAACTAGAACAAGATATGACTCTATATGAATGCCTCCGGCGGTGTACCGGGATGGGCAATGAATCAAGAGTGACATGTATGAAATTTTTTGCATGGTGGCTTTACCACAAATACGATGTCAACTACATGATCATGCAAGGCAATATGACAATAGTAATGTATGTCATGATGAAAAACGGAACGGTGGAAAGTTGCATGGCAATATATCTCGGAATGGCTATGGAAATGCCATAAATAGGTAGGTATGGTGGCTGTTTTGAGGAAGATATAAGGTGGTTTATGTGTGATAGAGCGTATCATATCACGGGGTTTGGATGCACCGGTGAAGTTTGCACCAACTCTCAAGGTGAGAAAGGGCAATGCACGGTACCGAAGAGGCTAGCAATGATGGAAAGATAAAAGTGTGTATAATCCGTGGACTCAAAATTAGTCAAAAGAACTCATATACTTATTGCAAAAATCTACAAGTCATGAAAAACCAAGCACTACACACATGCTCCTAGAGGGATAGATTGGTAGGAAAAGACCATCGCTCGTCCCCGACCGCCACTCATAAGGATGCACAATCTAAGAACACCTCATGTTTCAAATTTCTTACACAACTTTAACCATACATGCATGCTATGGGACTTGCTAACTTCAACACAATCATTCTTTAAATTCATAATCACCCAACTAGCATGACTCTAATATCACTACCTCCATATCTCAAAACAATTATCAAGTATCAAATTGATCATAGCATCCAATTCACTTCCTATGATAGTTTTTATTATACGCAACTTGGATGCCTACCATTCTAGGACCAATTTTATAACCATAGAAAATACCATGCTGTTCTAAGAGACTCTCAAAATAATATAAGTGAAGCATGAGAGATTAACAATTTCTTCAAAATTAAACCACCTCCATGCTCTAAAAGATATAAGTGAAGCACTAGAGCAAAAATTATCTAGCTCACAAGATATAAGTGAAGCACATAGAGTATTCTAACAAATCCCAATCAAGTGGGATTCTCACAAAAGGTGTGTATAACAAGGATGATTGTGGTAAACTAAAAAGCAAAGACTAATATCATACACGACACTCCAAGCAAAACACATATCATGTGACGCATAAAAATATAGCTCCAAGTAAAGTTACCAATGAACGAAGACGAAAGAGGGGATGCCTTCCTGGGGCATCCCCAAGCTTAGGATTTTGGATATTCTTGAATATCTTGGGGTTACATGGGCATCCCCAAGCTTAGGATCTTGCCACTCCTTATTCCATAGTCCATCAAATCTTTACCCAAAACTTGAAAACTTCACAACACAAAACTCAACAGGAAATCTCATAAGCTTCGTTAGTGCAAGAAAGAAAACCCACCACATAAGGTACTGTAATGAACTCATTCTTTGTTTATATTGGTGTTAAACCTACTATATTCCAAGTTCTATATGGTTCATAGCCTTACATACTAGCCATAGATGCATCAAAATAAGCAAACAACACACGAAAGGCAGAATCTGTCAAAAACAGAACAGTCTGTAGCAATCTGTAACTTTCAGTTACTTCTGGAACTCCAAAAATCCTACGAAAATAGGAAGTCCTAGGCAATTTTTCTGTTGATCTACAGCAAAAAGAATCAACACAAAAGCATGTTTCAGTGATTTATTGAACTTTTTCTCGTGAGCGCAAAGTTCCTGTTTTTCAGCAGAATCAAATTAACTCATACCATAGGTTATCCTATAAGTTCTACTTGGCACAAACACTAAATAAAACATGAAAACACATCTAAACAGAAAGTAGATGCAAATTTTATTACTAAACAGGAACAAAAACAAAAAACACAAAGAAAACTGGGTTGCCTCCCAACTAGCGCTATCGTTTAACGCCCCTAGCTAGGCATAAAAGCGAAGATAGATCTAAGTAGTGCCATCGTTGGCACTTGATTCTTCAATAGCGCACTTATAATATTTAGGAGTTTCTTTATTTTTAGCAATGATTAAGCTCCTAGGCAAGAAATCAAGACATTCATTTGAAGCAAAAGGTTCCTTTATGATAGTGGAAAAACTAGGGTGAACACTTATGGATTTGAGATCCGCATTTTCCTTACTAGAAGATTCACGCTTATTTTTAGGAACATACATTAATTTGCCAAATTTTAATAGAGGAGTTGGGGTATTTTTCATAGATGAAAAGGCAGACCCTAAATTAGTAATTATATCCTCAAGTTTACCAATTCTTGTAGAATCTTGTTCTATTCTTTCATTAACTAAAGGTTCCTTTTCTTTAAGATTTTTCAAAGTAGTCCCAACCTTAGATCCATATTGAGTGATTTGGTTGTGGATCTTTTTATCCAGATTTTCAATTAACTCAACAGTGGCAATTTTATTTTTAATAATTTCAAGCCTTTGCATCACATGTTCTAAAGTTAAAATAGTTTCATTAACCAAAAGAGGTGGTGGGCCAAATAAATTTAACATAGCATTATAAGCATCAAATGTATGGCTACTCAAGAAATCCCCTCCGGTAATGGTATCAAGAATGCATCTATTCCAAGAAGTAATGCCTACATAAAAATTGCGAAGAAGAAACAAAGTAGAAAGCTTCCTAGTAGATTTATTTTGAGCATTGCAAATTCTATGCCAAGCATCCTTTAAATTTTCTCCCTCCCTTTGTTTGAAATTAAGAATTTCATGTTCGGGAGTAACAACAAGGATAGGAGGACTAGCCAATAAGACAAGGTAAACGATCTAACACACGAGCAAACAGAAAAAGGCAAGCGAAAAAGAGAGGGGGGATTGGGAAAGAGAGGGCGAATAAAACGACAAGGGTGAAGTGGGAGAGAGGAAAATGAGAGGCAAATGGCAAATAATGTAAATGCGAGGGAGATGAGTTTATGATGGGTACTTGGTATGTCTTGACTTGAGCAAAGACCTCCCCGGCAACGGCACCAGAAATCCTTCTTGCTATGTCTTGAGCTTGCGTTGGTTTTTCTTGAAGAGGAAAGGGTGATGCAGCACAGTAGCGTAAGTATTTTCCTCAGTTTTTGAGAACCAAGGTATCAATCCAGTAGGAGGCTCCTCACAAGTCCCACACGCCTACACAAACAAACAAAGAACTCGCAACCAATGCGATAAAGGGGTTGTCAATCCCTTCACGGCCACTTGCGAAAGTGAGATCTGATAGAGATAATATGATAAGATAAATATATTTTTGGTATTTTATGATATAGATTGGAAAAATAAAGATGCAAATAAAAGTAGATTGAAAGCTTATCTATAATAACTAAATAGATGATCCCCACTAACCTATTTTTCTACACATGCAGCCCATCCACATCATCAACCATGCCATCTCAGCACAAACAGTTCCCATCTCTGCCATGTCAACAAAACGTCGAGAGAAAAAAAATAACACCCCGATGGCTCCTTTCACTTCCGCTTCACCCTTCTGTAACTGAAGAGTAAATTTACCAAACCACCGCATCCAGTATTCAACCCTCCGTGAGAGTTACCTGGCGAGGCGCAGCGGCACTTCCGAAGTTCGAGCGACCCCCGGTGACCCAAGAACGCCATCTGGTGTGACCCCAGTGAGCCGCCCCACTATCTAGGCGACGTCGCCATGATCCCTCTACCTAGCGAACCCATCGGCGCCGCCATGTGTGACCTCGGCGTGCCACCCCGCGACCCCCTGAGCGTGATGCCGCTCCGGCGACCCTGGCTAACTGTGTTCCGTTCTTCCACCTAGCTGTTTTTCAGGGAGAGGCCAGTCCCGTGGGCGGCATGTAATCACTGCGGGTCAACTTAGCCCGACAATGGAGAGCCCCGCGAGGTCTGTCGGCCCATGCCCCGTGCCCCGGTGTCGAAAAGGGCTCCTGGTGAGCCACACGCGCCACCGTCGGTGTCCTCGCCCGACAGCACCGGCACCAAAGGTGGTCTCTCCATCCTTTCTATCTCCCCATATCTATGTGAGTTTTTTTAATTTAGCCTGGGTTGCCTGCTCTGATTCGTGTGTGGTATGATGATGTATTTAAAAGAAAGCTCTATTCTGTCTCCAGCCACTTCCTGGGCGGCCGCAAGTCCAGTCTCGAACACTGCCGGTAACCATTTGTCAAAACACTTCATGCTCACGTCTACAATCCGGTTGGTTTTGATTGGAAGCACTTCATGGTGAAAATTTCTCTTTATCTGTTTCCTTTATTGTTCTCGAAGAAATAAAAGAAAATGAAACTTATCATTTACAACGTGCTACTAATATCCTGCATCTCTCTAACTTTTTTTTGAGCTGTCTCTCTAACTTATTAGGTTACTATGATTTTTTCTGGTATTTCTATTGCTTTCCGTTAATTGTTTTGCAGAACCAGAGCAGACGTGACCGTGCTATTTAATTTCAAGTATGTTGTTTCCTACCAGTATTCCACCGTGATGACATGAGACTGATCTAATAACCCACTGATACCAATGTGTTATGTGTAACTGATATTTTCGTTCTTATGCTGCAGGGTACACAACCGAAGGATTTGTTTTTTGCTGCTAGGCAGTTTGGAGTCTCCCTGTTGACAATCACATGCACTGCATGCGAAAGGAGGCAATGAGCTCTAATTATTATGATTAGTTCAGTGTTTTGTTTCTCCTTTAAAACTGAGCATACATGATCACTACTCGAGGGAATTTTCTGCCCCATCATTGTTTCATCCGCTTGGCCATCACAAGTACAAACTGAATTTTGTATTTAGCAATGGATATACTTATTAAGTAGGATAATTCTGTATACTAATTTAATTGCTAGAATTATGGAGTTTAATAGGTTCGATGCAAGAATTTTGAGGTTTCTTAATTCCTTTTAACTCACTGTAGGTACTTGATGATTTGCTTCTTCTGTGGAAATAAGTTCAGTGCGCATCAAAGCAAGGTCAGGCATGAACCCATATTTTGTCAAGAATAATGTTAGTATGTAATTCATAGTTCTAGAATATAATTGTTCATGAGAAGGCATAGTATATTACTGGTATATTCTACGGGCCTTTATTTTGATTACATGATTTTTACTACAGTTCAATGAGAGCAAAGTTGTACTGAATATCATATCCGCCCTGTCTAGCTCGGTATGCTTCCACCCTTTTGGTTATTGAATATCTATTTCCACTCTTCCAATTATTACAATGCTCCTAACTCTTTTAGAATATGAGTTGCATGTTAATCGATTGGTGGCTTCAATTGTGGCTTTTAGAGAAATCCATATATTAACAAGATTGATGAAAAATGTATATTTGCATTTGATTTACATGTTCTGTGGACTTTTCCTTTGGGAAATTGGGTCTTTTATTAATTATTTGCACAATATAAATGTGATACAACCACCAAAATGTTCAGTACATGCAATTGCGTTATCATTCACATTTCTGCATAACAGAGCGGTATATGTTTTGTTTTCATATTATTGCTGCTGCTATTGCTGTTTCGTTTTTTTAATGAAATTTGTCCATGCTAAATAAATAAATTTATAAATGCGAAATGGTTTCATACTCCAATTCATCTCCTTAACATATCTATTTACTCTTTCATGCATATTCCCTTAAGATATGTAACAGTATACTCATAATCAAATGATATATGTCCAGATTTTAAAATGTATGTCTGTTGTTCCCCAAATGGCTGATACATTACAGTTTACAGGTTCCTTGGTGTTGGTGTTTGTTCAGTTGAATGCTTAACTTGACTACACCTTCAGTTTACAGTCGTGTCTCATGCACACTCCTCCTTGGGGCATGGGGTGTGAAGTGCTGATATGTTTCTGGTTTGGGTATAGATCCTATCATTTTATTGTTTTAATCTGTTTCTGGTTTGAAATAGCAGCAAGAATAGTAACAGATGTTCAGTTTCCAAGCATGCATGTGTAATTACAATCAAACAATCTTCTATAAGGCTAAGCACTTGAATATTATTTATTTAAACACATATCTTCACTTTACTGATGTAAGAATAACTTTTCTATGTTTAGAATTATACTACATGATTGTTCAAGTGTTGATAACAATCCTAGCCTAAAAGGTTTGCCCTTGCTGAGAGGATCAAGTATAGCCAGTTCTGATCATATGCTGGTTTAATTGGTCTATGCTGGCTGGCAGCCTATTAATAATATTTAGTAAAATGGACTATACTTTTTCTTACTCATGAACCATGCCATTTTGCAGACCTTTGGTTATTATGATCATGGTTGACACTCCAAGCTAACACCTATTTGGGCGCATTAACATCGAAAGGCTCACGGTTTAACATGGAATTTCTTTTTTTTTACCCTGACGCACTTTGAATATACAACCAAATTATATTATATTACATTATTCTGACAATAATATTACCAAATTATATCTTTGTTCTGTTCATATTAGTGATGCGCTCTAATTAAGAAAATATGGAGATACTCTACATTATACTAATTTTGTTGGCTTTTCATCATACCATAAAGTCAGCAAAATAAGTATATTGTAGAGTCTCTCCATATTGTTTCGTTCATTCCTTCTCCCTCCATAAATCCTTCTTGCAATACTATAAATTCCCGCAGCAACGCGCGGGGTATCATCTAGTATGATAAAAGATAGACCCAGGGGCCATAGGTTTCACTAGAGGCTTCTCTCAAGATAGCATAAGTATTACGGTAGGTGAACAAATTACTATCGAGCAATTGATAGAAAAGCGAATAATTATGAGATTATCTAGGCATGATCATGTATATAGGCACCACGTCCGTGACAAATAGACCGACTCCTGCCTGCATCTACTACTATTACTCCAGACATCGACCGCTATCCAGCATGCATCTAGAGTATTAAGTTCATAAGAACAGAGTAACGCATTAAGAAAGATGACATGATGTAGAGGGATAAACTCATGCAATATGATATAAACCCCATATTTTTATTCTTGATGGAAACAATACAATGCGTGCCTTCCTGCCCCTGTTGTCACTGGGAAAGGACACCGCAAGATTGAACCCAAAGCTAAGCACTTCTCCCATTGCAAGAAAGATCAATCTAGTAGGCCAAACTAAACAGATAATTCGAAGAGACTTGCAAAGATAACTCAATCATACATAAAAGAATTCAGAGGAGATTCAAATATTTCTCATAGATAAACTTGATCATAAACCCACAATTCATTAGATCTCGACAAACACACCGCAAAGAGTTATATCGAATAGATCTCCAAGAAGAGGAGGGAGAACATGGTATTGAGATCCAAAAAGAGAAAAGAAGGCATCTAGCTAATAACTATGGACCTGAAGGTCTGTGGCAAACTACTCACAACTCATCGGAGAGGCCTTGGGGTTGATGTAGATGCCCTCCATGGTGGATTCCCCCTCCGGCAGAACACCGGCGACGGCTCCAAGATGGGATCTCATGGATACAGAAGGTTACGGTGGCGGAAATAGTTTTTCGGTTGCTCCGTCGATGGTTTCGGGGTACATGGGTATATATAGGAGGAAAAAGTACGTCGGTGGACGCCCGAGGGGCCCACGAGATAGGGGCACGCCCTGTAGGGGGGGAGCCCTCCACCCTCGTGGCCGCCTCGGGAGCTTATTAACTTGCACTCCAAGTCCTCTGGATCACGTTTGTTCCAAAAATCACGCTCCCGAAGGTTTCATTCTGTTTGGACCCCGTTTGATATTCCTTTTCTTTGAAACACTGAAATAGGCAAAAAAAATAGCAATACGGCCTGGGCCTTCGGTTAGTAGGTTAGTCCCAAAAATGATATAAAAGTGTCAAATAAAGCCCATAAACATCCAAAACAGGTAAAATAATAGCATGGAACACTCAAAAATTATAGATACGTTGGAGACGTATCAAGTCTCCATGGTGGTCCTAGGCTGGTGCGTAGGTCAGAAAATTTCTGTTTTCTGCTGCGTTCCCCGACATTTGGATCCATCCACTGGTTGTTACCACTACTCTATATTTCTTCATGCTCTCCTTACATAATCTCACTATATTTTTTTGTATGCATGTCAGATATCGTACACAGTCATGCTGAACTTGTAGAGAAAAAGAGAAGAGTTTTGCACGACAATACAATGTCATGCAGACATCGCTCCATGGTGGGTTCAATGGCAAACCCTCCCCCTCTCCAGGTTGTAATCCAGAGGAAGATATCTGTTCTGAGGCAGATTCAGACGCAGCTAGCCACTCCTATTTATCCCCCCAATGTGTTTGCTCTAACTTGGCATGATGATGTTAGTCATATCATGCATATGTTGCCTTGCAGTGCCTACTTTCAACATCATATATGTCATCTGCTTAGTTTAGACATCTTCTGTAATGCCACCTGTTTAGTTTCAATATCATATATGGGAATTATGTAGTCTCATGTCTTTTAGCCAGCCATAATATATGTGAAATGTGCAATGCCATCTTGTTTAACCAGGCATCATATATTTGAATGATATCTAGCCCATCCTTTTCTTCATTAAATTTCCATTTGTCGACAATGTTTGTACATTAAACTACTCTTCCTGTGAATCAGCCATTTGAGTAGGTGATGGAAAAATCTGGAGTGAAAAGAAGGCCTTCAGAGCAGACAGTGCTACCTGTCAAAGCAGATCTCTTGCTGGGTCCCGATAGCTCCTTAGAGATGGATTCAGAGACAGATGACTAGTACTATTCCCCCACCAAGGTGTATGCTCTAACTTGGCACGGTTCTACTGCTCATATCATGCATATGGTGTCTTGCATTGCATAGTTTAGACATCATATACAGAATATACATTACCATGCTCTTAGTTCAGACAACATATATGCGAATGCCCTCTGCTTAGCATATAAATCACATATGTGAATTAAATCATGCGATCCTGGTTACTTAGATAACATGTATGTGAATTATGCCATGCGATCCTGTTTAGTTAGTCATTATATCTTTGAATTATGTTATGCTATGCTATCCAGTTTAGATAGACATCATATATGTGAAATTATGTCATGCTATCCGTTTTAGTTAAACAATATACATGTCAACTATTTAATGCCCTTTTTTCCACACTATCAGTTGCATCTGTCTCTCATACAATGTCTGTACATTCAACTATGTTTCCTCTTTATCAGCCATTTGAATTGGAGCGGGTGATGCCAGTATCTAGCGGAGTAAAAACACAGTCTTCAAATAAATAAGTGCTACCTCTTGGTGGAGATAGCATCTCGATTGTACACTCATCAGAACTAGCCCTACCACACATAACCCAGACTCTCGCAGATTGTACCCCTACTGCGATGGACAGAGAACCAGCTTCACCCAATCTAACCCCAACCCCAGCAGATAGTAACCCAGTTCCTGTTGACACGGCACCAGAGCTCCAAAACAAGAGTAGTTAGTAAGGCAGCTCCGGTGCCCAAAGGGCCAATACTACCACGGGGAACCCCAACTCCACTAGTTAGTACGCCTATTCCTGTGGAGGAAGCACAACCAGCCAGTCGTAGTTTAGCATCTATCACATTTGATGTTGTTAAATCCTATGTGTGTATCTTCCCGTCATGGAAATATTATACTGAAGATGACGGAAAATGCCAGTTGCAAGTGTTTGTGCAGGTGTTATGTGTAAGTAATGTTATTCATGGCAATTAGTTTTCTTTGTCCCATACATTCTACCTCCATGATGGTTATAATACAACAATTTTTCCCATTTTTCTCTATAGAGAAGGACCGATTCGGAAACTCAGGATGAGATAACATGTGCTAATACCTCTTCTATCTTCAAGAATGCTTGGTGGCAGTATTGGAATTACCTGAAGAAAACATACTTCACTGGCAAAGAAACTCATCAAATTCCCTTACATTCTCCTGAGACGCATTTACTGGACGATGTTTGGGAATGCCTTGTTCTTTACTGGTCCCGAACCAATAATGTGGTAAGGTCTATGAGCTCATTTTATTTTAAGTACTATATGCTTGCATCTTACTGTACTCTGTTCATGTAGAACAAGTGCTTAAACCTGAAGAACAGTTGTTCTCATTTAAGATTCCGTTGCTATCGTGCATACTGCTTTGCTCTTGTATCACTGTATTTACTCATAAAAACTTATTTTCAAATTGAGCGATCCAATGGAAACTCCAATGGAACAACAAGTATGTTTACGCATGTTTCTTTAATAGGTTTCCTCTTATAAATAGCTCTGTTGATTTCAATTTCAATTGTGTATACAGTTGACTTCTCATATCATGCACATTACTAGCATCATAACAGGACCAATAGTGTTGTTGTACATGTAGACCCGTGGTACCCGTCTGAAATCTTGTTGTGATGTGTAGTTTCCCACGGTTTGTATTCTTTCAGTGCTGCTTTCTCTTGAACTGATATGATTTGAACAGTGTCTCTATTTTGATTTGGCAAGACAATGAAGTGACCATAGGACATAGATATATGTTTTCTGATGCTTTTATAATGTACTACTTGGCAATAGAAGACTTGGTAGTTTAATCTTGTCCACCTTACCAATGAACTGGTTCACCGAAATGAGTTTCATATACTAGTACATGCTAAACCTGTTATGTGTCTGCTTGTTTCTTCTTTTAGAATGCTGACTGAATATTGGGGAAGAGTGCCTTATTAAGAAATGATAAAGGAAGTAATGCAGATAAGGTTCAGGATCGTGAGACATCCTTGTTGGTCTCCAACAATGCTGATGAAACAGCTAAGGAAAACTATCTTGAAGACAGTGAGGCAACCCCAAAGTACTGTCTTGGTTTACTGTTCGAGTTACTAGCAACTACCGCTTGCACAAGCTATTCAAACTCACTGTCCGAATCAATTCGGTTTCTTGAGTCTCAACTACAAGCTGAAAGACATCGATCAGCTGTGCTGCGACAAGAAGCGGAAGGACTACGGAAGTCCCTGGAGCATTCATATGCATACTTTCTAGTGCAACAGCAAGCGTTGGAGGATTTTAGCGCCAAACAGGACAAAGCTAATAAGCTTGCTAAGCTTATTGATAGCATGGTGGATACCCAGGATAACATTTCTTGAGCTCTTCTGAAGTTGTTTCAGTTATGGACTTGTTTTGTTTCCTTGTTTATTTGCACTGGTGGCCAATTTGATGGCCAGTGTATGTACTATATTACTTTGTTACCTATATTTGCTTTGATGCCCAGTGGATGTAATATGTGTAATAGCTGTAATAGGATAGCGTTAGTTGCTTGCTTATTTATTTCCTTATTGTCTTGTTTAGTTGTTTGCTTGTAGTCACTACAGTTCTTTTTCCGCATTTTTCTAGTGGCCACAATAACCTATTTTTGGTAACTAGGCCACAACAATCATGGCAACACATGGGCTATTGTAAGGGCCTCCTCGGGCCATAGGATCCGTTGACCTTCTACGGGTCATAGGATCCATGGGCCTTCTACGGGTCATAGGATCCATGGACTTTCTACGGGCCGCATGATCCATGGGCCTTGTATGGGCCGTAGGATCCATTGGTCTTCTACGGGCCGTAGGATCCATGCGCCTTCTACGGGGTGTATAATCATTTCACAAAATGTGGGACATACTATTTGTGGACCATAACGGGCTGTTAATAGGCTATATTTGATAACGCTATGAAAACAGCCCAGCGGGTTAACGGGCCACAAACGGGGCCGAATGTAGCCACGGGATGAATATGGCCCACAAACAAAACAGGCTAGTAACGGACCGTAACTAACCGAATTCAAGAAATGAGCCCAAGAATAAATGGGCCCTTAGAAGGCCGAAAGTTAACACAGGCTGGAAACGGCCGGCGGAGTAATGGACCGTTAATGGGTATAAAGCATACACTATTCATTATGGGCCAGTTTTGTCTCGGGTCTCTAATGGGCCGAGAGTTACAGAGTGCCTCATATGGGTCGAAAGACATGATGGGCCATACATGGGCGGGAAGTTACAGTGGGCTGGAATCATATTGGACGGCCCAAATGAAGCTACTAGGCTTAATTCCGATAGGCCGTAACGGGCCGGGAGTTAGTGGATCATAAACGGGCTAGATACGAACATGCCGTTAACAGGCTTTCCGTGGGCCGGCCCTTTACCTTTTGACCAAGCCAAACGGGCCGGCCTTTTCACCGAAATGGGCCTCTATTGGGCCGTGCCACGTGTCGATGTATCATAGGCGCATCCTGTCCAATGAGGGGATGACATCTATCCCAACGGTCAGCCAACATGTGTTTCCTCTGGCCAATGAGAATTTTACATGTGGAAATTCCCCATTGGTCTGGGCTGTTAACGGGTTATTGGATCCAAAACCGGAGTTGATAGCTTAACGGCGACCTGTTACAGTGGATGCCACGTGTCGGTCACCCTTGACGAAAGCACTTCTATGACGCGTGATTTATCGTCATGGGAGTGGACACTTCCGTGATGATAATTTTGGTAATGTCATGAAACACTTCTACGACAACACAAGTATGACTATCTTGATTCTGTCATAAAATCGTCATGGATGTACATGCATGACAGAAAACATGACCTACTATGACAAACACGTATCATCACGGAAGTGTATTTTTTTGTAGTGCTAGTTTATGCGTTATTCCATAAGGGGCTGATTTGGATCCACAAGTTTATTGCTATGGCTAGAATTTATTCTTAATAATTTTCTCATAGTTGCGGATGCTTGTGAGGGGGTTAATCATAAGTAGGAGGTTTGTTCAAGTAAGAACATCACCTAAGCACCGGTCCACCCCCATATCAAATTATCAAAGTAGCGAACACAAATCAAACCAACATGATGAAAGTGATATGATGAAATTCCCGTGTACCCTCAAGAACGCTTTTCTTATCATAAGAGACTGTTTTGGCCTGTCCTTTGCCTCAAAAGGATTGGGCTACCTTGCTGCACTTTTGTTACCATTACTGTTACTCGCTTGTTACAAATTGTCTTGCTATCAATCAACTTGTTACCTACAATTTTAGTGCTTGCAGACATTACCTTGCTAAAAACCGCTTATCATTTCCTTCTTCTCCTCGTTGGGTTCGACACTCTTACTTATTAGAAGGACTACAATTGATCCCCTATACTTGTGGGTCATCAGTTTCCTAACCATAGACATGTGTTGTCACTTACATCATTAGGAGAATGATGTGATGGACAAGACCCAACCATTAGCATAACATATGATCGTTCAATTTATTGCTACTGCCTTCTTAATGTCAAATACATGTTTCTTTGACCATGAGATCATACAACTCCCAGACTCAGGAGGAATGCCTTGTGTGCCATCAAACGTCACAACGTAACTGGGTGATCATAAAGGTGCTCTACAGGTATCTCCGAAGGTGTCTATTGAGTTGGCATAGATCAAGACTGGGATTTGTCACTCTGTGATGGAGAGGTATCTTTGGGCCCTCTCGGTAATACAGCATCACAAGAAGCTTGCAAGAGTAACTAAGGAGTTTGTATTACGGAACAAGTAAAGAGACATGCCGGTAACAAGATTGAACTAGCTATGAATATACCGACGATCGAATCTCGGGCAAGTAACATACCGAAGGACTAAGGGAACTACGTATGTTCTCATAAAGGTTCGACCGATAAAGATCTTCGTAGAATATGTAGGAACCAATATGGGATCTAGGTCCCTCTATTGGTTATTGACCGGAGAAGCGTCTCGGTCATGTGTACATCATTCTCGAACCCGTAGGGTCCGCACGCTTAACGTTCATTGATGATATAGTATTATATGAATTATGTATGTTGGAGACCAAATGTTGTTCAGAATCCCGGTTGAGATGACAGACATGACGAGGAGCTCCGGAATAGTCCGGGGGTAAAGATTGATATATGGTATAATAGTGTTTAGTCTCCGAAAGGGTTCTGGAATTCACTGGAAGGGGTTTCCGATGTTTCCCGAAATGTTTGGGTACAAGAACACTTCATTTGGGCCAAGGGGTAAAGCCCACGAGGTTTTTGGAAGGTGCAAACGAAAGTTTTGCGGAGGATAGGGGGCCAGATGCCAAGGACCCTTGAGTCTGGGGCCAGACGCCAAGGACCCTGGCGTTCGGTCCTGGAGTCCGAGAAGGACTCTTGCCTTGCGGGCGAAACCGACTTTGAGGAGGCTCTTTCTCCATGTTACGACCCTAGGGCTCAACATATAAATAGAGGGGCAGGGTTAGCACCCAGAACACATCAAGATGCACCAAGCCGTGTGCCGGCAACTCCGTCCCTATAGTTTATCCTCCGTCATAGTTCCTGTTGTGCTTGACGAAGCCCTGCGGAGATTGTTCTTCACCATCACCGTCACCACGCCGTCGTGCTGCCGGAACTCATCTACTACTTCGACCCTCATGCTGGATGAAGAAGGCGAGGACGTCATCGAGCTGAATGTGTGCTGAACGCGGAGGTGCCGTACGTTCGGTACTTGATCGGGATGGATCGTGAAGGTGTACGACTACACCAACCGTGTTGATAAACGCTTCCGCTTAGGGATCTTCAAGGGTATGAAGATGCTCTCCCCCTCTCGTAGCTATGCATCTCCATGGATAGATCTTGCATGTGTGTAATTTTTTTGTTTTCCATGCAACGTTCCCAAACAGGGGTAGACCGAATTTGCCATGGGATGAGTACGTTAAGAGAGACCTGAAGGATTGGAGTATCACCAAAGAACTAGCTATGCACAGGGTGCATGGAAGCTTGCTATCCATGTGCCAGAGCCATGAGTTGGTCGCACGATTTTATGGGTTTCATCTCTAGCCTACCGCAACTTGTTTGACACTTGTTGTTGTTGTTGTTGTTGTTCTTCTTCTTCTTCTTCTTCTTCTTCTTCTTCTTCTTCTTCTTCTTCTTCTTCTTCTTTTGCTTTATCTTTTCATTCTTGTTTATACTTCCAAATATGCCAATATCTTACAAAAAATACTTTGCATTAAACGTTAAAAAAACTATTAACCAAGTAGATGAAAACATGTTTGTCATGTATACAAAAAACATACAATGTGTATGCAAAAAGTTAATCATGTATTAAAAGAATGTTAATCAAGCATCTTAATTTTTAATTAAGTATTTGAAAAATAAAAAAGCACTTCAAAAATGTGAAATGTGTATAGAATTGTTTTTTGTCATGTATGAAAAATATATACAGAAAAACTATGTGTATGAAAAATATTGATCATGTATTTAAAAATGTTAAAACATGTATAAATAAATGTACCTAGTGTATGCAAAAAGTGTACAACATACATTAAATGAAAGTAGACATCAACATCAAAAACATATTTTAAAAAGTTAGTTCCGTATTTAAAAAAATGTTAAACAGGCATATAAAATGTCATTCTACTTAAAAAAATGCCATGTTAATTTAATAAATGACATGACAATATTGTTCTGCTTTATTTGATCCATTGTGCAAAAATACTTAAACAATGCCATAACAAAAAAATGACATCCCTTAATAACCAAAAAATGCCATCAATAAACTAGAAAAGTTGACCATTCGCTAGGTTTTACCCTCACAACGAACCAGTTTCAAATCTGACGTGGTGCCGACCCTGTGCTGAGATCTGTGCAATGGTGGAGAGGGGGGTCGCTTCGAAATCCTTCCTAGCTGATGGTCGCCAGGTTATGTTTCTGAAAATATTATATATATATACCAAAAATGTACAATGTGTATGAAAAAAAGTAGACATAAAAGTAATAAGTTTTGAAAAAATGTTAATCATGTATTAAAAAAATGCTAAACATGTATATTTAATATGTTTATGATGTACATGAAAAATGTTGAATGTGTAATTTGCTCATCTGATTATGGATTTATTTTATTTTATTTTTGAAGTAAAAGGTAGATCATTCTCTACCCCATTCTTTGAAAACAGGAAAACGCCCGAATGGCCGACGCCAATTACATGAAAGCCTATGAGAATGCTGCACCAAAGGTGAAGCCGGCCGTAGGCTAGCGGCTAGCCGAAAAGAAAAACATGGAAAAGAGAGGATAGGTGGAGAGGTACAAGGTAGGGGATATCACAGAGTTACAAGGGTACCCAGGGAGCTAGAAGCGAGTTTCACTGTAGTAAATTCTCTTTATCCGTTGGCCGCGTCGCACGTTTGCACCAAAGCTTACATGACCAGCCACAATAGCAAGCACCCTTGAATCAGGCCAGATCTTCTTGTCGAACACTCTGTCATTTCGAGCATGCCATAGTGACACAACACAAGCAGCAAATATAACACCCCACATGCGACAAAACATGTCGGCAGGTGTCCGCCATTGCACAAAGTCGGTGATGCAGGAAGGACTTGTGGCAAGCCCCACGACCCCAAGATGAAGGAACGTTCCAAGGGATTAAATTTGCGGGTGAGCTATTTCAGTTAGAGTGCACTCAAAGAAAATGTAGGAGTGCTCCAAGGGATTAATGTGGAATGAAATTTTTTCCTAAGAATTGTAGTGCAAAACCATAGAGCGCCTAGAAAAAGATCATATGGGTTCAACCCTCTGAATCTACATGAAAAGATGTTGGATCAAAAGGGCCATAAGGTAGAATAGAAAGAACACCATGGCCATAATTATTATCAAAAAGTGGTTGACGTTTCTTATGAACTACTTTCATAGTAAAGGTGTAATAGAAAATAGGGCAGACATTTATAAGACTCAGACACGATGGGGCGCACAATGGTGTTGAAGTAGGCAGACATCGGAGTAGACGGTGGCCCGTTGAGTCACTTTCATAAATTTCTCCCGTTGCAACGCATGGCCGCACATGTATGTTTCCTAGTGTATATGTAAGCGAACCAGTGCTTCTGCGGGGGCACGCCTATGTCTCGCTTGACGCTATACATGGGGTAGCCTAACGTAAAGGTGACTGTGAGATGGGACGGCCGAGGCACGCGCAAGGCCACAACTTTTGTTCATCTGTTTTTCACCTTTTTTTTGTTTTTGCTTTCTTTTATTAGTTTTGTTCATACTTTCAAAGATTCTAAGAAATACTTTTTTTCGTGTACAAAAAACACTTTAAATAGAACATCTCAAAAATGTTAACGAAGCATTCTAAAAATGTTAAATGTGTATAGAAAAAGTATTTCTCATGTATATGAAAATGTATATAAAAATATATAATGTGTATGAAAATTTTGATCATGTGCTTAAACAATGGCAATCAAGCTTTTGAAAAAAAATGCTAATCAAGTATTTGAAAAATATTAGTAAAGCATTTGAAAAATGTTAAATGTATATAAAGAAAATGTTTCACATGTATAAGAAAAATGTATAGAAAATATACAATGTGTATGTAAAGCAAGTGGATCATGTATTTATAAAATGTTAAACATGTATAAAACATTTTTATCATGTATGTAAAAAATGATAAACATGTATAAATAATGTTGGTCATCTGTTGACCATTTTTTAATGGCAATAAATTTTTTTCACACACAATGTACATTTTCCATGTTAGAACCATTTCTGCATAAATGCTTAACATTTTTTTAAACAGAATTAACATTTTTAATATATGTTTTTGGTGTCTACTTTATTTACGTATGGCTGTACATTTTTTGTGTACATCAGGAATTTTTTCTATACATTTAACATTTTGAAAATATGTGATCAACATTTTTTTATATAAACAGAAAAGCAAAGAAAACCAATGAAAACCAAAAAACAAACAAAGGAAATGAAAATAAAAAAGGGAAAGATAACACAAAAAATAACCACTTCAAAAAGATTGGAAATTAACAAAAACCAAGAAAGAAACAAAGAAAACTGAGAAAAACAAGAGAGATGGAAAATGAAACCCAAAGAAAGAGAAGTAGAAATGAACGAAAAGGTAAAACCAAAGAAAAACGATGAAAAAACATGAATGATACAAAAAAACAATGAAAAAGAAGAAAAATTGAGAGAAAATAGAAAATAAAAGTGAAGAAAACCAGTGAAGAAACGAAGGTATAATAAAAAGATGATGAAGAACATAGAAAATTGTTGTGCAACCAAAAAAAGAATAACTGAAGAAAACCATTGAAGAAAACAAAGAAACTGATATATAATGAATAAAAAAAGTAAAGAACTGAAGGAAAAAGATGAAAGAACAAAGAAAACTGAAGAAAAAACATAAACAAACCGAAAAGAGAAAAAAAGTACAAAATAAAGTAATGAGCTAGCGAACAATGCATGAAAAATAGGCGGTCTGTTATTGTAGCGCACAAGGAAAGCTTTAGCCAAGAGAACCTTCTATCTCGCGTGAAGCGAGATATAGTTGCTGCGGAAAACTATACTTTTCTTATTTTTCCTTATGTAAAGTGTTGACTATTGGATTCGATGATCCATAAGGGCAGACCCATACTCGTTCCAAGAGCCCCAAATCTCGGCCCTAAAGATGGACTTCCTCTTGCCCTAGGGTCAACTTGTTGTAAACCCAGCGCAATGGCAAAACAATCCATAGCAAACAATCTTGTCTGCATGTTAAGAAAACTTCTCAACCACAGGGCACCCCTATGTCTCCCTTCACGTGAGACAACGGGGAACCTCACCGAAGGGTGGTGCGAGTTGGGCTGACCCAGGTGAGGGAGTCCTGGATTAAGGGGTCCTTGGACAGCCGGACTATATGCGTATGCCGGACTGTTGGGCTATGAAGATACAAGATAGAAGACTTCGTCCGGTGTCCGTATGGGACTCTCCTTTTCATGGAAGGCAATCTTGGAGACTCGGATATGAAGATTCCTTTCTCTGTAACCGACTCTGTGTAACCCTAGCCCCCTCCGATGTATATATAAACCAGAGGGTTTAGTCCGTAGGACAACAACCATAACCATAGGCTAGCTTCTAGGGTTTAGCCTCTATGATCTCGTGGTAGATCAACTCTTGTAATACTCATATCATCAAGATCAATCAAGAAGGAAGTAGGGTATTACCTCCATCGAGAGGGCCCAAACCTGGGTAAACATCATGTCCCTCGCCTCCTGTTACCATTAGCCTTAGACGCACAGTTCGGGACCCCCTACCCGAGATACGTCAGTTTTGACAACGACATTGGTGCTTCCATTGAGAGTTTCACTGTGTCGTCATCATAAGGCTCGATGGCTCCTTCATTCATCTACAACAATGCAGTCCAGGGTGAGATTTTTCTCCCCAAACAGATCTTCGTATTCGACGGCTTCACACTGCAGGCCAACTCGCTTGGCCATCTGGAGCAGATCGACAGCTACGCCCCTGGCCATCAGGTCAGGTTTAGAAGCTTGAACTACACCGCCAACATCCGTGGAGACTTGATCTTTGACGGATTCGAGCCCATGACAGATGCACCCTGCAGCCACGATGAGCATGACCTAGATCTGTCATCGGATGGTGCTCAGGAGATAGCACCTGTAACCGCTCTGGCCCTAGATCCAGAGCAGAGCGCGCCATGGAAGGACGAGAAACTCAACCCCGCCATGGAAACCGCAGAATCAATGGCGTTAGAGCCGAACACAGGTCGAACCTCTAGCGAGGCATGTGTCATCGGAACCTCGGACCTGTCTCCGGCCATAGGATCTGAACCGCGTGTATCCGCGACCATCGAACCCGACTGGGCACCGATCTTGGAGTTCAGCTCCGTGGACATCTTCCAACACTCACCCTTAGGCGATGTGTTAAACTCATTGAAATCCCTCTCCTTGGCAGGAGATTCTTGGCCGAACTATGTCCGGCTCGAGTGGGAAGCGGACGACGAAGAACTTTGTCACCCACCCACCACCCACTTGATAGCCACTGTCGATGACTTGACCGGCATGCTTAATTTCGACTCCAAATACATCGATGGTATGAACGACGATGCCAGAGAAGAATAGGAACCACCGCCCACAAGGCGCTGGACAGCCACCTCCTCATACGATATATACATGGTGCATACACCCAAAGAAGAAAATGGCGAGAATAAAAAGGATACAGTTGAGGATAAGCCTCCTGAGAAGTAGCCAAAGTGCTGATGTCAGCGGCGCCGCTCGAAATCACGCCATGGTAAAAATAGCGATAACGGCACAAGAGAAAATGGCACTCCTGACGATGTTAAAGACAACGAAGACCCCGCCAAGCCAAGTTTCGAACAGGATAAACGGGAAGACCGGCGAGCCAGCCCCGATGAACAGGCCGCGGACGATGACTAGGAGGACAACAATTACATGCCCCTCTCCGAGGACGAGGTGAGCCTCGGCGACGAAGAATTTATCGTGCCTGAGGATCCAATTGAGCTGGAATGTTTTAAGCGCCGCCTTATAGCCACGGAAAAAAGCCTGAAGTAGAAGAAGCGGCAACTTCAAGCTGATCAAGATTTGCTCACTGATAGATGGACTGAGGTCCTGGCAGCCGAGGAGTATGGACTCGAATGCCCAGCCAAAAGTTACCTGAAGCACAAATTGCTACGTCAATTCGATGACGAGGCACAGGTGCCCATACTACCAGTGCATAAAGCGGCTGACCGATCTCCGCGTGGCCAAGATAAAGCGGTAACTCAGCCTGCACATCAACCCGCACTGCCTCACCGAACAAACAGAAACACAACAGCCAGGGATACACGCATGACCTCCGGTACCACTTGGAGAACAGAGTGGGACAAACCAAATCGATCTATGGCTCGTGGGGGTGCGCCCCAATGCGCATCGACGGCCACCATGCCAGATATAACAAATACACACCTATCTGGGCCGACTACCGCAGACCGGTTCGATCCGAGCTGCGTCCCGACATAGCCCGACATAGAGGCGCCGCACACCCCCTATGCTTCACTGATGAAGTAATGGAACATGAATCCCAGAAGGCTTTAAACCCGTAAACATTGAATCATATGACGGGAAAACAGATCCTGCAGTATGGATCGAGGACTTCCTTCTCCATATACATATGGCCCGTGGTGATGATCTCCATGCCATCAAGTATCTCCCGCTAAAACTCAAGGGACCATCTTGGCACTGGTTGAATAGTCTGCCCGAAAACTCCATTGGCAGTTGGGATAACCTGGAAGATGCATTCCTTGACAACTTTCAAGGCACTTATGTCCGACCTCCGGATGCTGATGACTTAAGTCATATAATCCAACAGCCCGGAGAGTTAGCCAGGAAATTCTGGACTCGGTTCCTAACTAAAAAGAACTAGATCGTCGACTGTCCAGATGCCGAAGCCTATCGGCCTTTAAGCATAACATCCGTGACGAGTGGCTCACCCGGCACCTCGGCCAAGAGAAGCCGAAGTCCATGGCAGCCCTTACGACGCTCCTGACCCGCTTTTGTGCGGGCGAGGATAGCTGGCTAGCTCGTAGCAACAGCACCTCAAGTAAACCTGGCACTTCCGACGCCATAGATAGCAATGGCAAGCCCCAACGTAACAGACACAAGCGTTGAAATAATGGTGATAACACCGAAGACATGGTCGTCAATGCCGGATTTAGTGGCTCCATGTCCGGTTAGTGTAAAAAGCCATTTAAGAGAAACAATCCGGGCCCGTCCAGTCTAGACCGCATACTCGATCGTCCATGTCAAATCTATGACACCCCCGATAAACCAGCCAATCATACCAACAGAGAATGTTGGGTCTTCAAACAGACCAGCAAGTTAAATGTCAAAAACAAGTAAAAGGGATCAAAAAGCGATGACGACGAGGAACCCCGGCCACCGAACACAGGGGGGACAGAAGAAGTTTCCTCCCCAAGTCAAAACGGTGAACATGATATATGCCACCCATATCCCCAAAAGGGAGCGAAAGCGCGCACTAAGGGACATCTACGCGATGGAGCCAGTTGCCCCAAAGTTCAACCCATGGTCCTCCTGTCCGATCACCCTCGATCGCAGGGACCATCCGACCAGTATTCATCATGGCGGTTCAGCCGCACTGGTCCTTGACCCCATTATTGATGGATTCCACCTCACACGAGTCCTCATGGATGGTGGCAGCAGCCTGAACCTGCTCTATCAGGATACAATGCGCAAAATGGGTATCGATCCCTCAAGGATCAAGCCCACCAAAACCACCTTTAAAGGTGTCATATCAGGTGTAGAGGCATGTTGTACGGGCTCAATCACACTAGAAATGGTCTTCCCCGGATAATTTCCGAAGCGAAGAGTTAATCTTCGACATCATCCCCTTCCGCAGTGGTTATCATGCACTGCTTGGACGAACCGCATTTGCTCGATTCAATGTGGTGCCACACTATCAAGCTCAAGATGCCCGGACCTCGCGGTGTTATAACAGTCAATGGGAACACGGAGCGTTCCCTCCATACTGAGGAGGACACCATGGCCCTTGCAGCAGAAGTACAGAGCAGCCTTCTTAGGCAAACCCTCAATTCAGCAATAAAGCCCCCGGACAAGCGAGTCCAAACTACTCTGCAGCAAGACTGTCCGGCTTGTTTAGAGCTCACCTAGCAATTCGGCCTCTGTCCTAGTCCAAATCAAGCGGTGAAATTCGTGCCGCACGTACATAATTATGCACTTAAAATACCATGGGCATACACGGAGGCACAGTTAGACTGCGGTCCACACCGCGGCTCAACCGCCCTGGATCCGCATACCTTCACTTTTTCTCCTCCTTTCAGGTTTTTTTTCTTGTTGAGGCCTTTCTGATAACCTGATCATCGGACCCATCGCCGAAGGATACACCAAGAAAGGCAAGGGGCTTTGACGTATAAGGGAATTCCCAGGTGGTCTCTGCTAACGATTGTTATTCCTATTTTACATACCCGCACACAGCCCGCTCTTGGTAACGGCATGTCAAATAGCCTTATTTGCTTATTACACTACTTGTACACATACGCCTTGACGTATTAACCAAATTACAATGGAAAATAATTTGCAGCGTTCGCTCTTTACTTAATTTTTTCCTTGTCTTTGTATTTATTGCATTCGTACATTCTGGTATGCTTTAATTCGCCAGGGGCTTCAGTGTACCCGATAACACGACAGGAAAGTACGAACACTTTATATTACAGTTCGGCACTCCAAACTTATAGCATTATATGCATCAGCTCCAAATCATGCCTTGGGTCAATAGTTGGATTGCATGGCTCCTCTGCTTGCTACCTTACGTTCCGCTATATCGGCTAGGGTAGTAAAGGGAGAACTACTGCGATTGTGTCCCGGTTCTTCCGGACGAGCACCTCAGTAGAGAAAGCCGAAAACTGACTGTCATGATGCGGCGAGAGCTGGTCGCTGTTCGAGAGGTTTCAAATCCTTAGAGATTTTTTCCGCTTTATGCGAGGAATCAACTTTTGTCCGATTAGGCATGTATAGCGCCCCAAGTTTAGTTTCCGAATACTAGTGGTTGCGCCAAAATTTAAAATTGTCGAACTCCTATGGCTAAGTGAGGGTGATAAAGCTATATAGTCCGATTGCCTTGTTCGTTGTGCTAAACACTGATGACCCACAAGTGTAGGGGATCTATCGTAGTCCTTTCGATAAGTAAGAGTGTCGAACCCAACAAGGAGCAGAAGGAAATTATAAGAGGTTTTCAGTAAGGTTTTCTCTGCAAGCACTGAAATTGTAAGTAATAGATAGTTTTGTGATGAGAGAAATTGTAACGAGTAACAAGCAATAAAAGTAAATAAGGTGCAGCAAGGTGGCCCAATCCTTTTTGTAGCAAAGGATAAGCCTGGATAGTTTCTTATAATGAGAAAAGCGCTCCCGAGGACACATGGGAATTATTGCCAAGCTAGTTTCATCACGTTCATATGATTCATGTTCGGTACTTTGATAATTTGATATGTGGGTGGACCGGTGCTTGGGTACTACCCTTACTTGGACAAGCATCCCACTTATGATTAACCCCTATTGCAAGCATCCGCAACTACAACAAAAGTATTAAGGTAAACCTAACCACCGCATTAAACATATGGATCCAAATCAGCCCCTAACGAAGCAACGCATAAACTAGGGTTTAAGCTTATGTCACTCTAGCAACCCATCATATACTTATTACTTCCCCATGCCTTCCTCTAGGCCCAATAATGGTGAAGTGTCATGTAGTTGACGTTCACATAACACCACTAGAGGAAAGACATCATACATCTCATCAAAATATCGAACGAATACCAAATTCACATGACTACTAATAGCAAGACTTCACCCATGTCCTCAGGAACAAACGTAACTACTCACAAAGCATATTCATGTTCATAATCATAGGTGTAATAATATGCATTAAGGATCTGAACATATGATCTTCCACCAAGTAAACCAATAAGTATCAACTGAAAGGAGTAATCAACACTACTAGCAACCCACATGTACCAATTTGTGGTTTTGGATACAAGATTGGATACAAGAGATGAACTAGGGTTTGAGAGGAGATGGTGCTGGTGAAGATGTTGATGGAGATTGACCCTCTCCCGGTGGGAGGATCATTGGTGATGACTATGGTGATGATTTCCCCCTCCCGGAGGGAAGTATCCCCGGCAGAACAGCTCTGCCGGAGCTCTAGATTGGTTCCGCCAAGATTTGGCCTTGTGGCGGCGGAGTTTCGTCTCGTAAGCTTGCCCACAATTTTTTCCAGGATAAAACCCTTCATATAGCAGAAGATGGACACCGGGGGGCCACCAGGGGGCCCAGGAAACAGGGGGCGCGCCCAGTAGGGGTGGGCGCGTCCCCACCCTCCTGGACAAGGTGTGGGCCCCTTGAGGTATTTCTTCCACTCAATAATTCTTATTAAATCCAAAAATAGGTTCGATGGAGTTTCAGGTCTTTTGGAGCAGTGTAGAATAGGTTTCCAATGGTTGCTCCTTTTCCAGCCAGAATTCTAGCTGCCGACATTCCCGCTATTCATGGTAAACCTTATAAAATAAGAGAGAATAGCCATAAGTATTGATATGTAATGTGTAATAACAGCCCATAATGCAATAAATATTGATATAAAAGCATGATGCAAAATGGACGTATCAACTCCCCCAAGCTTAGGCCTCGCTTGTCCTCAAGCGGAAGCTGAAATCAAAAAATATGTCCACATGTTTAGAGATAGAGGTGTCGATAAAAATAAAATACGGACATGAGGGCATCATGATCATTATTATAACAGCAACACATATATATATATATTGTCATATGAATTCTTATGCTCAAGTAACAATCAATGCACAATGTCAAGTATGGTTCAGAAACTTCGTTGAAAGCTAACAAACTATAATCTCAGTCATTGAAGCAATTGCAATTTATCGTAACATCACAAAGAGTCAAGAATAGAGCTTTTCAGCAAGTCCACATACTCAACTATCATATAATCTTCTACAATTGCTAACACTCGAGCAATACTTGTGGTTATGGAGTTTCAGCCGGACACTGAGAAAGATACGGGCTTATTGTGTTGCCTCCCAATGTATTCACCTCTAGGTGATGTCAACAATAACAGTCCATGCTAACGAACATCCAATTGGATATATACATCATGATCTTTCAAACACGAGGAGCTTGCCAAAGGATAAAATGAAAAAGGGAAAGGTGTAGGTCACCTTGACTCAAGCATAAAGTAAAAAATGTAAAGTAAGAACATACAGTGAAAGATAGGCCCTTCGCAGAGGGAAGCAGAGGTTGTCATGCGCTTTTAGGGTTGAATACACAAAATCTTAGTACGAAAGAACGTCACTTTATATTGCCACTTTTGTATGGACCTTTATTATGCAGTCCGTCGCTTTTATTGCTTCCATAACAAGATCATATAAAGCTTATTTTCTCCGCACTAATAAGTCATGCATATTTAGAAAGCAATTTTTATTGCTTGCACCGATGACAACTTACTTGAAGGATCTTACTCAATCCATAGGTAGATATGGTGGACTGTCATGGCAAAACTGGGTTTAAGGATATTTGGAAGCACAAGTAGTATCTCTACTTAGTGCTAGGAATTTGGCTAGCATGAGGGGGAAAGGAAAGCTCAACATGTTCGGAAGGTCAATGACAATATACTTTAACTGAGATGTGAGGAAACATAAACCATTACATTGTATTCCTTGTCCAACGTCAACTCTTTTAGCATGTCATACTTAATGAGTGCTTCACAATCATAAAAGATGTCCAAGATAGTATATTTATATGTGAAACCCCTCTTTCCTTATTACTTCCTATTAATTGCAACGATGACCAAAACCATGTTTATCAACTCTCGACAACTTTTAAGCCTCATACTTTCTATGTGTGAAGTTATTACCATCCATAAGATCAATATGAAGTCTTTTATTTATTTTTTTATTCTTTATATTTTTCTCAAGATCATAGCAAGAAAGCAAAGCCCTTGACTCGACACTAATCTTTATTATAGATAACTCACGGACTTGATTACATAAAGAGATCACAAAGCAAAACTAGAAACTACTTGATATCAAAACTTCAGTCTACTAGATCAAGATACTACTAAAAAGGATCGAACTAAATAAAGCGGTAAAGATAGGAGTGCGATGGTGATACGATAACGGGGCACCTCCCCCAAGCTTGGTAGTTGCCAAGGGGAGTGCCCATACCCATGTGCTTATGTCCTCGGAGGTGGTGAAGTAGGAATTGTTGATGACGTAGGCTTGTCGTCCATCTTCCAAGGCAGAGGCTCACCATCATAGAAGGATGATCGAGTCTCCAAGATCCTTAAATCTCCAGCCAAACTCATCCTTTTGAATCTATATTCATACTCACAGCTCTAGTTTTGCAGGTCATAGATCTGGGCTTGGAGATGCTCGATTTTCTCTTGAAGCTTGAAGATGGTTTCCCCAATGACTTTGGCATCTAGCTTGTGGTTGTTGGTGAAATCCGTGGTCATCATATGGTTGGCGTTGAGTCCACGCTCCACCATCCCTTGGCACTTGAAGACTTGCTGCTCCATGGCTTCGAGCTTTGTCTCCACGCTTCCGGTATGTCTTGGTCCCTCCACACCACGGATGTGCAGCACCCCCTCACGCATCCCAATGGTTTGAGGGTGTTGCAGCACCTCCGCGAGATAGGAGTTGATAACCCTCTCGAAAAAAAATTCCTTGGGAGCGCTTGGAGATGCCATGATGCTCTAGATCTGTAACAGAAAACAGCTCAAAACGAAAACAGAGGATATTTGCGTGATACGGTGGTCAAAACCTTCGGGAGTTTATATAATGAATTTTTATCGACCAAAATACGTAACTTGCAAGAAAACGTAGTCCGGAAGGCACACGAGGTGTCCACGAGACAGGGGCGCGCCCAGTAAGGGTGGGCGCGCCCTCCACTCTCGTGGAGGCCTCGTGTCCTCCCCGGACTACTTCTTTCTTCCTAAAATTCTTAAATATTCCAAAACTAATAAAAATTGCCTTTAGAATTGTTTTGGAGTCGGTTTACTTACCGTACCACATACCTATTCCTTTTCGAAGTCTAAAACGTTCTGGAAAGTGTCCCTTATGTATTCCTCCAGGGTTACGGTTTCAATAATATTAGTTTCAACATTGATAGGATTACCATAAATATAATGTTTAAGTCTTTGACCGTTCACCACCCTCAGACTTGTGCCTTAGAAGTTGTTGATTTTTATGGCACTAGAACGATAGACCTCTTCGACAACATAAGGACCTTCCCATTTAGAGAGAAGTTTTCCTGCCAAAAATCATAAACGAGAGTTGAATAATAACACATAATCACCTAAGTTAAACTCACGCTTTTGTATCCTTTTGTCATGCCAATGTTTGACTTTTTCTTTGAATAGCTTGGCATTCTCATAGGCTTGGGTTCTCCATTCATCAAGTGAGCTAATATCAAACAACCTCTTCTCACCGGCAAGTTTGAAGTCATAGTTGAGCTCCTTAATAGCCCAATATGCTTTATGTTCAAGTTCTAGAGGTAAATGACAAGCTTTTCCATAAACCATCTTATATGGAGACATGCCCATAGGATTTTTGTATGCAGTTCTATAGGCCCATAATGCATCATCAAGTTTTTTGGACCAATTCTCCTAGATCTATTCACAGTCTTCTGCAAAATTAATTTGAGTTCTCTATTGCTCAACTCTACCTGACCACTAGATTATGGGTGATAAGGAGAAGCGATTCTATGATTAACATCATACTTAGCAAGCATTTTACGGAAAGCACCATGAATAAAATGTGAACCACCATCAGTCATAAGATATCTAGGGACTCCTAACCTCGGAAAAATAACTTCTTTAAGCATTTTAATAGAAGTGTTATGATCAGCACTACTAGTTGGAATAGCTTCTACGCACTTAGTAACGTAATCAACAGCAACTAAAATATGTGTATAACCATTAAAGGCAGGAAAAGGTCCCATATAATCAAAGCCCCAAACATCAAACAGTTCAATAACAAGAGAATAATTCATAGGCATTTCTTGACATCTAGTAATATTACCAATTCTTTGATATTCATCACAAGATAAAACAAACTTACGGGCATCTTTGAAGAGAGTAGGCCAATAAAAACCGGATTGTAATACCTTATGTGTAGTTCTGTCTCCAGCGTGGTGTCCTCCATGTGATTCAGAGTGACACTTGCGTAGGATATGTTCCTGTTCATGCTCAGGTACACAACGTCTAATAACACCATCTACTCCTTCTTTATAAACGTGTGGGTCATCCCAAAAGTAATATCTTAAATCATAAAAGAACTTTTTCTTTTGCTGGTGTGTGAAACTAGGTGGTATAAATTGAGCAACAATGTAATTAGCATAATCAGCATACCAAGGAGTAGTATGAGAAGCATTAACGACCGCTAATTGTTCATCAGGGAAGCTATCGTCTATAGGCAGTGGGTCATCAAGAACATTCTCTAACCTAGACAAGTTGTCTGCAACAGGGTTCTCAGCTCCCTTTCTATCAGTAATATGCAGGTCAAATTCTTGGAGCAAGAGAACCCATCTAATGAGTCTAGGCTTAGCATCTTTCTTTTCCATAAGATATTTAATAGCAGCATGATCAATGTGAATAGTAACTTTGGAATCAACAATATAAGTTCTAAACTTATCACATGCAAACACAACTACTAAGAATTCTTTTTTAGTAGTAGCATAATTTCTCTGGGCAGTATCAAGAGTCTTGCTAGCATACTAGATAACATTCAATTTCTTATCAACTCTTTGCCGTAGAACAACACCTACAACATAATCACTAGTATCACACATAGTTTCAAAAGGTAAACTCCAATCAGGTGGCTGGATAATAGGTGCGGTGATCAAAACTTTCTTAAGTATTTCAAATGCTTCTACAAAATCATCATCAAAGACAAAAGGAATATCTTTTTGCAATAAATTACTGAGAGGCCTAGAGATTTTATAAAAGTCCTTAATGAACCTCCTATAAAAACCGGCATGACCAAGGAAACTTCTTATACCTTTTATGTCCTTGGGACATGGCATCTTTTCAATAGCATCAACTTTGGCTTTATCAACTTCAATACCTCTCTCGGAAATCTTGGGCCCCAAGACAATGCCTTCATTAACCATAAAGTGACACTTTTCCCAATTCCGGACGAGACTAGTGTCTTCGCATCTCTACAAAACTCGATCAAGGTTGCTCAAGCAATCATCCAAAGAGGATCCATAGACAGAGAAGTCATCCATGAATTCCTCACAAATCTTTTCACAAAAATCAGAGAATATAGCCATCATGCATCTTTGAAAGGTAGCAGGTGCATTACATAAACCAAAAGGCATACGTCTATAAGCGAAAGTACCAAAAGGGCAAGTAAAAGTAGTTTTAGATTGATCCTTCGCTGACACAGGTATCTGAGAGAAACCAGAATAACCATCTAGAAAGCAAAAATGTGTGTGTTTGGATAGTCTTTCTAGCATTTGATCAATAAAAGGTACAGGGTAATTATCTTTCTTAGTGGCTTTATTTAATTTATGGAAATCAATTATCATCCTATAACCTGTAATAATTCTTTGCAGGATCAATTCATCTTTATCATTAGGAACAACGGTAATACCTCCCTTTTTAGGGACACAATGGACAGGGCTTACCCATTCACTATCAGCAACGGGATAAATAATACCTTCCTCAAGGAGCTTTAGTATCTCCTTTCTTACCACTTCCTTCATCTTGGGATTTAATCTTCTTTGAGGATCCCTAACTGGTTTGGCATCTTTCTCCACTGAAATCTTGTGTTGACATAATGTGGGACTAATGCCCTTAAGATCATCCAGAGTATATCCAATAGCTTCTCGGTGCTTCTTCAGAGTTTTCAAAAATCTTTCTCCTTCTTTCTCTAAAAGGTTACCACTAATAATGACATGATGTATTTCTTTTTCATCAAGATAAGCATACTTAAGATTATCAGGTAATGGTTTGAGTTCAAACACGGGATCACCCTTGGGTGGAGGGGGATCCCCAAGAATTTCAACGGTAAGGTTATGTTTCAGCATAGGTTCCTGTTTAAGGAACACTTCATCTATTTCTTCCCTTTCCTGCATAAACATATCATTTTCATGGCCTAGTAAATATTGTTATAACGGATCAGTTGGAGGAACAGTAATGGAAGCAAGACCAATAATCTCATCCTTGCTAGGTGGTTCCCTTTCACGAGGTTGTCTACTAAACTTAGCGAAATTAAACTCATGAGACATACCATCTATGCCAACAGTGACAATATTCTTTTCACAATTAATCTTAGCACTAGCAGTATTCAAGAAGGGTCTACCAAAAATAATTGGACAAAACGCATCTTGTGGGGAAGCAAGAACAAGAAAATCAGCAGAATATTTAACCTTCCCACACAAAACTTCAACATATCTAACAATCCCAACAGGTTTAATGGTATCCCTATTAGCAAGCTTAATAGTAACATCAATGTCTTCTAATTCAACAGGTGCAATGTCGTGCATAATTTCTTTATATAAATCATAAGGGATAGCGCTAGCACTAGCACCTATATCACATAAACCATGATAACAATGATCTCCTATTTTAAGAGAAATAACAGGCATGCCTACGACAGGTCTACGTGTCCTAGTATCTGGCCTAGCAATATTAGCAGTCTCACCACAGAAAAAAATGACATGCCCATCTAAGTCCTCATCCAAGAGATCTTTAACCATAGCAATACTAGGTTCAACATTAATTTGCTCAGGAGGTGTATAAGTCCTAGTATTACTCTTACGAACAATAGTCGAAGCTTTAGCATGATCCTTTATCCTAACAGGGAAAGGAGGTTTTTCAACATAAGCAGTAGGACCAATAGGATCACTATAGGTAACAGTCTTTTCTTCGACTGTAATAGGTGCAACTACTTTCACTTCAACAGGAGGTTTATATTTAAACCACTCCTCTTTAGGGAGATCAACATGAGTAGCAAAAGATTCACAAAAAGTAGCTACTATCTTAGAGTCAAGTCCATACTTAGCGCTAAATCCACGAAAAGCATCGGTATCCATAAAAGATTTAACACAATCGAACTTAGGTGTCATACCTGACTCCTTACCATCGTCGGAACCCCAATCTTCAGAGTTGCGTTTAATTATTTCCAATAAGTCCCATTTGAAATCAATAGTCTTCAGCATGTAAGAACCAGCACAGGAAGTATCGAGCAGGTTGCGATTATCAAGAGAAAGCCGAGCATAAAAATTCTGAATAATCATTTCCAGAGAGAGCTCATGATTGGGGCATGATATAACATTCACTTAAGCCTCCCCCAAGCTTGAGTGATGCTTTCTCCTTCGTGAGGCCAGAAATTATATATGTAAATACGATCACGATGAACAAGATGCATAGGATAGAACTTCTGGTGAAATTCCAACATCAATCGCTTATAATTCCAAGATCTCGCATCATCACATAGCCTATACCATGTCGATGCATCTCCCTTCAAAGATAAAGGGAAGACCTTCCTTTTGACGACATCATCGGGAATACCTGCAAGCTTAAATAATCCACAAACTTCATCCACAAAGATAAGGTGTAAATCAGGATGCAATGTTCCATCTCCTGCAAATGGATTAGCTAGCAGTTTCTCTATCATACCCGAAGGAATCTCAAAGTGAATATTTTCAAAAAGTTCAGTAGGTTGAGGAGCAACTCTTTGCTCTTCTGGTTGGGGTGAAGATACCCCAAACAAGCCCCTCAAAGGATTAGTTTCCATAGTGACAAGTAACAGAAAATTTCAGCACACTATATAAATGTTTCCTTACCAAGTTCCACTCACCAAAAGCGCTACACTCCCCGGCAACGGCGCCAGAAAAGAGTCTTGATAACCCACAAGTGTAGGGGATCTATCGTAGTCCTTTCAATAAGTAAGAGGGTCGAACCCAACGAGGAGCAGAAGGAAATGATAAGCGGTTTTCAGTAAGGTTTTCTGCAAGCACTGAAATTGTAGGTGATAGATAGTTTTATGATAAGATAAATAGTAACGAGTAACAAGTAAATAAAGTAAATAAGGTTCAGCAAGGTGGCCCAATCCTTTATTTAGCAAAGGATAAGCCTGGACAATTTCTAATAATGAGAAAGGAGCTCCCGAGGACACATTGGGAATTATCCTCAAGCTAGTTTTCATCACGCTCATATGATTCGCGTTCGGTACTTTGATAATTTTATATGTGGGTGGACCGGTGCTTGGGTACTGCCCTTACTTGGACAAGCATCCCACTTATGATTAACCCCTATTGCAAGCATCCGCAACTACAACAAAAGTAATAAGGTAAACCTAACCATAGCATGTAACAAGTGGATCCAAATCAGCCCCTGACGAAGCAACGCATAAACTAGGGTTCCGCCAAGGATCCGTCTCATGGCGGCGGAGTTTCGTCTCGTAAGCTTGCCCACGATTTTTTTCCAGGATAAAACCCTTCATATAGCAGAAGATGGACACCAGGGGGGCACCAGGGGGCCCAGGAGACAGGGGGCGCGCCCAGTAGGGGTGGGCGCGCCCCCACCCTCCTGGACAGGGTGTGGGGCCCCCTGAGGTATTTCTTCCACTCAATAATTCTTGTTAAATCCAAAAATAGGTTTCGTGGAGTTTCAGGTCTTTTGGAGCAGTGCAGAATAGGTTTCCAATGTTTGCTCCTTTTCCAGCCAGAATTCCAGCTGCCGGCATTCCCCCTCTTCATGGTAAACCTTATAAAATAAGAGAGAATAGCCATAAGTATTGATATATAATGTGTAATAACAGCCCATAATGCAATAAATATTGATATAAAAGCATGATGCAAAATGGACGTACCAACTCCCCCAAGCTTAGGCCTCGCTTGTCCTCAAGCGTAAGCCGAAATCGAAAAATATGTCCACATGTTTAGAGATAGAGGTGTCAATAAAAATAAAATACGGACATGAGGGCATCATGATCATTATTATAATAGCAACAAATATATATATATATATATATATATTGTCATATGAATTCTTATGCTCAAGTAACAATCAATTCATAATGTCATGTATGGTTCAGAAACTTCGTTGAAAGCTAACAAACTATAATCTCAGTCATTGAAGCAATTGCAATTTATCGTAATATCACAAAGAGTCAAGAATAGAGCTTTTCAGCAAGTCCACATACTCAACTATCATATAATCTTCTACAATTGCTAACACTCACACAATACTTGTGGTTATGGAGTTTCAGCCAGACACTCAGAAAGATAGGGGCTTATTGTGTTGCCTCCCAACGTATTCACCTTTAGGTGATGTCAACAATAACAGTCCATGCTAAAGAACATCCAATTGGATATATACATCATGACCTTTCAAACACGAGGAGCTTGCCAAAGGATAAAATGAAAAAGGGAAAGGTGTAGGTCACCTTGACTCAAGCATAACGTAAAAAAGCGTAAAGTAAGAACGTAAAGTAAAAGATAGGCCCTTCGAGATAGGCCCTTCGCAGAGGGAAGCAGAGGTTGTCATGCGCTTTTAGGGTTGAATACACAAAATCTTAGTACGAAAGAACGTCACTTTATATTGCCACTTGTATATGGACCTTTATTATGTAGTCCGTCGCTTTTATTGATTCCATAACAAGATCGTATAAAGCTTATTTTCTCTGCACTAATAAGTCATGCATATTTAGAAAGAAATTTTTATTGCTTGCACCGATGACAACTTACTTGAAGGATCTTACACAATCGATAGGTAGATATGGTGGACTCTCATGGCAAAACTGGGTTTAAGGATATTTGGAAGCACAAGTAGTATCTCTACTTAGTGCTAGGAATTTGGCTAGCATGAGGGGGAAAGGCAAGCTCAACATGTTTGGAAGGTCAATGACAATATACTTTAACTGAGATGTGAGGAAACATAAACCATTACATTGTCTTCCTTGTCCAACGTCGACTCTTTTAGCATGTCATACTTAATGAGTGCTTCACAATCATAAAACGTGTCCAAGATAGTATATTTATATGTGAAACCCCTCTTTCCTTATTACTTCCTATTAATTGCAACGATGACCAAAACCATGTTTATCAACTCTCAACAACTTTTAAGCCTCATACTTTCTATGTGTGATGTTATTACCATCCATAAGATCAATATGAAGTCTTTTATTTATTTTTTTATTCTTTTTATTTTTCTCAAGATCATAGCAAGAAAGCAAAGCCCTTGACTCGACACAAATCTTTCTTATAGATAACTCACCGACTTGATTACATAAAGAGATCACAAAGCAAAACTAGAAACTACTTGATATCAAAACTTCAGTCTACTAGATCAAGATACTACTAAAAAGGATCAAACTAAATAAAGCGGTAAAGATAGGAGTGCGATAGTGATACGATAACGGGGCACCTCCCCCAAGCTTGGTAGTTGCCAAGGGGAGTGCCCATACCCATGTGCTTATGTCCCCGGAGGTGGTGAAGTAGGAATTGTTGATGACGTAGGCTTGTCGTCCATCTTCCAAGGCAGAGGCTCACCATCATAGAAGGATGATTGAGTCTCCGGGAACCTTAAATCTGCAGCCAAACTCATCCTTTTGAATCTATATTCATACTCACAGTTCTGGTTTTGCAGGTCATAGATCTAGGCTTGGGGGTGCTCGATTTTCTCTTGAAGCTTGAAGATGGTTTCCCCAATGACTTTGGCATCTAGCTTGTGGTTGTTGGTGAAATCCGTGATCATCATCTGGTTGGCGTTGAGTCCACGCTCCACCATCCCTTCGCACTTGAAGACTTGCTGCTCCATGGCTTCGAGCTTTGTATCCACGCTTCCAGTACGTCTTGGTCCCTCCACATCACGGATGTGCAGCACCCCCTCACGCATCTCAATGGTTTGAGGGTGTTGCAGCACCTCCGCGAGATAGGGGTTGATAACCCTCTCGAAAAACTTGTCCTTGGGAGCACTTGGAGATACCATGATGCTCTATATCTGTAACAGAAAACAGCTCAAAATGAAAACAGAGGATTTTGCGTGATACGATGGTCAAAACCTTCGGGAGATTATATAATGAATTTTTACCGACCAAAATACGTAACTTGCAAGAAAACGTAGTCCGGAAGGCACACGAGGTGTCCACGAGACAGCAGCGTCCAGTAAGGGTGGGCGCGCCCTCCACTCTCGTGGAGGCCTCGTGTCCTCCCCGGACTACTTCTTTCTTCCTAAAATTCTTAAATATTCCAAAACTAATAAAAACTGCCTTTAGAATTGTTTTGGAGTCAGTTTACTTACCGTACCACATACCTATTCCTTTTTAGAGTCTGAAACGTTCTGGAAAGTGTCCCTTATGTATTCCTCCGGGGTTACGGTTTCAATAATATTAGTTTCAACATTGATAGGATTACCTGAAATATAGTGTTTAATTCTTTGACCGTTCACCACCCTCGGACTTGTGCCTTAGAAGTTGTTGATTTTTATGGCACCAGAACGATAGACCTCCTCGACAACATAAGGACCTTCCCATTTATAGATAAGTTTTCCTACAAAAAATCTTAAACGAGTGTTGAATAATAACACATAATCACCTACGTTAAACTCACGCTTTTGTATCCTTTTGTCATGCCAACATTTGACTTTTTCTTTGAATAGCTTGGCATTCTCATAGGCTTGGGTTCTCCATTCATCAAGTGAGCTAATATCAAATAACCTCTTCTCACCGGCAAGTTTGAATTCATAGTTGAGCTCCTTAATAGCCCAATATGCTTTATGTTCAAGTGCTAGAGGTAAATGACAAGCTTTTCCATAAACCATCTTATATGGAGACATGCCCATAGGATTTTTGTATGCAGTTCTATAGGCCCATAATGCATCATCCAGTTTTTTGGACCAATTCTTCCTAGATCTATTCACAGTCTTCTGCAAAATTAATTTGAGTTATCTATGGCTCAACTCTACCTGACCACTAGACTATGGGTGATAAGGAAAAGCGATTCTATGATTAACATCATACTTAACAAGCATTTTATGGAAAGCACCACGAATAAAATGTGAACCACCATCAGTCATAAGATATCTAGGGACTCCAAACCACGGAAAAATAACTTCTTTAAACATTTTAATAGAAGTATTATGATCAGCACTACTAGTTGGAATTGCTTCTACCCACTTAGTAACGTAATCAACAACAACTAAAATATGTGTATAACCATTAGAGGCAGGAAAAGGTCCCATATAATCAAAGCCCCAAATATCAAACAGTTCAACAACAAGAGAATAATTCATAGGCATTTCTTGACGTCTACTAATATTACCAATTCTTTGACATTCATCACAAGATAAAACAAACTTACGGGCATCTTTGAAGAGAGTAGGCCGATAAAAACCGGATTGCAATACCTTATGTGAAGTTCTATCTCCAGCGTGGTGTCCTCCATATGATTCAGAGTGACACTTGCGTAGGATCTGTTCCTGTTCATGCTCAGGTACACAACGTCTAATAACAGCATCTACACCTTATTTATAAAGGTGGGGGTCATCCCAAAAGTAAAGTCTTAAATCATAAAAGAACTTTTCTTTTGCTGGTATGTGATACGAGGTGGTATAAATTTAGCAACAATGTAATTAGCATAATCAGCATACCAAGGAGCAGTTTGAGAAGCATTAACGACTGCTAATTGTTCATCAGGGAAGCTATCGTCAATAGGCAGTGGGTCATCAAGAACATTCTCTAACCTAGACAAGTTGTCCGCAACAGGGTTCTCAGCTCCATTTCAATCAGTAATATGCAGGTCAAATTTTTGGAGCAAGAGAACCCATCTAATGAGTCTAGGCTTAGCATCTTTCTTTTCCATAAGATATTTAATAGCAGCATGATCAGTGTGAATAGTAACTTTGGAATCAACAATATAAGTTCTAAACTTATCACATGCAAACACAACTACTAAGAATTCTTTTTCAGTAGTAGCATAATTTCTCTGGGCAGTATCAAGAGTCTTACTAGCATACTAGATAACATTCAATTTCTTATCAACTCTTTGCCCTAGAACAGCACTTACAACATAATCACTAGCATCACACATAATTTCAAAAGGTAAACTCCAATCAGGTGGCTGAATAATAGGTGCGGTGATAAAAGCTTTCTTAAGTATTTCAAATGCTTCTACACAATCATCATCAAAGACAAAAGGAATATCTTTTTGCAATAAATTAGTAAGAGGCCTAGAGATTTTAGAAAAGTCCTTAATGAACCTCCTATAAAAACCGGCATGACCGAGGAAACTTCTTATACCTTTTATGTCCTTGGGACATGGCATATTTTCAATAGCATCAACTTTAGCTTTATCAACTTCAATACATCTCTCGGAGATCTTGTGCCCCAAGACAATGTCTTCATTAACCATAAAGTGGCACTTTTCCCAATTCAAGACGAGACTAGTGTCTTCGCATCTCTGCAAAACTCGATCTGAGTTGCTCAAGCAAACATCAAAAGAAGATCCATAAACGGAGAAATCATCCATGAATACTTCACAAATCTTTTCACGAAATTCAGAGAATATAGCCATCGTACATCTTTGAAAGGTAGCAGGTGCATTACGTAAACCAAAAGGCATATGTATATAAGCAAAAGTACCGAAAGGGCAAGTAAAAGTAGTTTTTGATTGATCTTCCGCTGATACAGGTATTTGAGAGAAACTAGAATAACCATCTAGAAAGCAGAAATGTGTATGTTTGGATAGTCGTTCTAGCATTTGATCAATAAAAGGTAAAGGGTAATGATCTTTCTTAGTAGCTTTTTTTAATTTACGGAAATCAATTACCATCCTATAACCTATAATAATTCTTTGCGGACTTAATTCATCTTTGTCATTAGGAACAACAGTAATACCTCCCTTCTTAGGAACACAATGGACAGGGCTTACCCATTCACTATCAGCAATGGGATAAATTATACCGGCCTCGAGGAGCTTCAATATCTCATTTCTTACCAATTCTTTCATCTTAGGATTTAATCTTCGTTGAGGATCTCTAACTATTTTGGCATCTTTTTCCACTTTAATTTTGTGTTGGCATAGAGTAGGACTAATGCCCTTAAGATCATCTAGAGTATATCCAATAGCAACACGGTGCTTCTTCAGAGTTTTCAATAATCTTTCCTCTTCCTGCTCTGAAAGGTTAGCACTAATAATAACATGATATATCTTCTTTTCATCAAGATAAGCATATTTAAGATTATCAGGTAATTGTTTTAACTCAAACACGGGATCACCCTTGGGTGGAGGAGGATCCCCTAGGATTTCAACAGGTAAGTTATGTTTCAGGATAGGTTCCTGTTTAAGGAATGCCTCATCTATTTCCCTTCTTTCTTTCATAAACATATCATTTTCATGGTCTAACAAATATTGTTCTAACGGATCAGTAGGGGGCACGGTAATAGAAGCAAGACCAATTATTTCATCTTTACTAGGTAATTCTTTATCACGGGGTTGTCTATGAAATTTAGCAAAATTAAACTCATGAGTCATATCATCCAAGCCAATCGTAACATCATCCTTCTCGCAATCAATCTTAGCTTTAACAGTGTTCAAGAAGGGTCTACCAAATATAATGGGGCAAAAGTCATCTTGAGGGGAAGTAAGAACAAGAAAATCAGCAGGGTATTTAACCTTCCCAGACAAGACTTCAACATCTCTAACAATCCCAATTGGTGAAATAGTATCTCTATTAGCAAGCTTGATAGTAACATCAATATCTTCTAACTCAGCAGGTGCAATGTCATGCATAATTTCTTTATATAAATCATAGGGTATTGCACTAGCACTAGCACCCATATCACATAAGCCGTGATAACAATGATCTCCTATTTTAACAGAAATAACAGGCATGCCTACAACAGGTCTATGTATCTTAGCATCTGGTTTTGCAATATTAGCACTTTCACCACAAAAGTAAATGACATGCCCATCTATATTATCATCCAAGAGATCTTTAACCATAGCAATACTAGGTTCAACTTTGATTTGCTCAGTAGGTGTATAAGTTATAGTATTACTCTTACGAACAAGAGTCGAAGTTTTAGCATGATCCTTTATCCTAACAGGAAAAGGTGGTTTCTCAACATAAGTAGTAGGAATAATAGGATCACTATAAGTGATAGTCTTTACTTCAACTTTAATAGGTGCAACTACCTCTAATTCAATGGGAGGATTATATTTAAACTACTTCTCCTTAGGGAGATCAACGTGAGTAGCAAAAGATTCACAGAAAGAAGCTACTATCTCATAGTCAAGTCCATATTTAGCACTAAATCCACGAAAAACATCGGTATCCATAAAAGATTTAACACAATCAAACTTAGGTGTCATACCTGACTCCTTACCATTGTCGGAACCCCAATCTTCAGAGTTGCGTTTAATTCTTTCCAATAAGTCCCATTTGAATTCAATAGTCTTCAGCATATAAGAACCAGCACAGGAAGTATCGAGCATTGTAACGCCCGGATAATCATGCTACAGTAAAACTCTCCTAATGATGCCATGTCATCTGCGATTACTATTACTAATCTCGGATTAATTCGAAACCGCGTCAAATTCAAATTCAAATTAATGTCAAACGGCAAAAGTTTCAAAAATATTAAACAAAAATGTTCGGTGGGTGCCAAATATTGCAATGGAAATTATGGTGAATTAAACATATTTTTATAAAATGCATAAATACTTTAAATTGAATTTAAACAGAAAAGAAATAATAAAGAAAATACAAAAGGAAAAAGCAAAAAAAAAGGAAACCCCCCTGGGCCGTGGCCCAACTTGGCCAAACCCCCCAGGCCCAGCTGGCCGGCCCACCCCGCGCTCCTTAACCCCCCACTCCTCACCCGGTCCATCCACCGACACCCATACCCTCCTCGAAAATATCTCGACCCCTGCCCTCTCTCCCCCGATTGGATCGGGATCGAGAGGAGGAGGACCCCGACGCTGCGCCCCGTCGCCGTCCGTCGCCGCCAGGACCGCGCTGCCGCCCGGAGCTCGCCGCCCCACGCCAGGACGCCGCCAGCTCGCCGTCCTTCCTCCACTCCGTCGCTCGTCCCCGTCGGCCTTCCCAAACTTCCCCGAGCCCGCTGCCCGTTCCCTACTCCACCTTGTGAGCACCTCCCCTCCTCTCTGCCCCGCACTCCGTCCCGCCCACAGTCACCGCCCCGGCCACGCCGGATGCGTGCTCGCCGCGCACGCACGCTCCCCTCTTCCCCCTTCCCGCCCCCCTGTCCGCCTTGGCCGCCGCTCTCCTCCGCCCCGACCGGTGCCCGGGGCCAACCGGGGGATCACCCGCGCCCACCTCCCCTGCTCTTGCGCTCGTCGCCCGCGCCGTGCCTCGCGCGCCCGCCTCTGGCTGCCACCGCCACCGCGCCTCGCCCGTCCGCCTACACCGCGTTGTCGCTCGCCGGCACACGCGCGCCCATGGCTCCGGTCCCCGCCGAGCCCAGCCCCGCCTGCTTCCCGCCGTGGCCGCCGACCAACTCCCGGTTCTGCCGGAGCAGTCGGGCCTCTAGCCCCCCCGCCCCGCTGCGTGGCCTCCCCACATGCGCCACCCGCTTCCCCCGGCCTCCCGCACGGCCTGCTGACCCTGGCCGTCGGCGCCTCGCTGGGTCACGGCCTCGCCCCCCCCCCCCCACGCCCGAGCGAACTACCCTCCGTTGGGTCAGCCCCGACGGGCGCCCGCGCCCGATAACCCCCGTCGCCCTGCCGGGCTACGCCCGCACCCCGTACCCAGCACCCGCTAGGCCCTCTGGGGCCAATGACATGGGGACCCCAGCCCCAGAATGATTATAAAAAAAAGAGTTAAATAAAAAATATATAATAATAAAAATAAATATTAATTAATTAATTAACTTAATTAATTTTGATTAAATAAACTAATTAAACTGTTAGATAACTAATTAATTAGTATGGCAGTGGGGTCCACACCCCTAATTAATACTAATTAGGTTAATGAAAATGTTTAATTAAATGTGTCACTAACCAGTGGGACCCACTGGTCAGGTTGACTAAGTCAACTCTGTTGACTGCTGATGTCAGCATGACATCATGCTGATGTCATTAATCTATTTTTCGAGTTAATTTAAATAATTAAATAAATCCCAGAAATTAATAAAATCTGTAGAAAATCATATCTTTTAATCCGTAACTTGGATTAAAATATTTTCAACATGAAAGTTGCTCAGAACGACGAGACGAATCCGGATACGCATCCCGTTCGTCCGCCACACATCCCTAGCATAGAAAACACGCAACTTTCCCCCTTCGCTTCATCTATCTGAAAACGCAAAACACCGGGGATACTTTTCCGGATGTTTCCCCCCTTCGTCGGTACCACCTACTACTGCGTTAGGTCACCTCTAGCACCGCGTATTGCCATGCTACGCTTTGTGATTCTTTGATTGCTTTGTTATTTATTATGTTCCCCCTCCGTTACTTCTTTTCGGTAGACCCCGAGGCTACCGACGACCCCCCCAGTTCGACTACGGTGTTGACGACCCTTACTTCTTGCCAGAGCAACCAGGCAAGCCCCCCCCCCCCTTGATCACCAAATATCGCCTATTCTCCTCTATATTACTTGCATTAGAGTAGTGTAGCATGTTACTGCTTTCCGTTAGTCCTATTCTGATGCATAGCCTGTCATTGTTGCTACAGTCATTGATACCTTACCCGCAATCCTAAATGCTTAGTATAGGATGCTAGTTTATCATCATTGGCCCTACATTCTTGTCAGTCTGCCTTGCTATACTATTGGGCCATGATCACTCGAGAGGTGATCACGGGTATATACTATACATACACACATACTGTACAGATGGTGATTAAAGTCGGGTCAGCTCGATGAGTACCTGCATGTGATTCTGATGAGGGGGCTGAAAGGACAGGTGGCTCCATCCCGGTAGAGGTGGGCCTGGGTTCCCGACGGCCCCCGACTATTACTTTGTGGCGGAGCGACAGGGCAGGTTGAGACCACCTAGGAGACAGGTGGGCCTGGCCCTGTTCGGCGTTCGCGGATACTTAACACGCTTAACGAGATCTTGGTATTTGATCTGAGTCTGGCCATTTGGTCTATACGCACTAACCATCTACGCGGGAGTAGTTATGGGTATCCCGGCGTCGTGGTATCAGCCGAAGCCTTCTAGACGTCAGCGACTGAGCGGCGCGCGCCGGATTGGAACGTAAGCCTGCTCTTGTATTAAGGGGGCTAGTTCTGCTTTCGGCCGCCCACGCAACATGCAGGTGTGCAATGGGCGATGGGCCCAGACCCCTGCGCCATAGGAGTTAGACCGGCGTGCTGACCTCTCTGTTAGGCCTAGGTGGGGCTGCGACGTGTTGATCTTCCGAGGCCGGGCATGACCCAGGAAAGTGTGTCCGGCCAAATGGGATCGAGCGTGTTGGGTTATGTGGTGCACCCCTGCAGGGAAGTTAATCTATTCGAATAGCCGTGATCTTCGGTAATAGGACGACTTCGAGTTGTACCTTGACCTTATGACAACTAGAACTGGATACTTAATAAAACACACCCTTCCAAGTGCCAGATACAACCCGGTGATCGCTCTCTAACAGGGCGACGAGGAGAGGATCGCCGGGTAGGATTATGCTATGCTATGCTACTTGGAGATGCTACTTGGAGGACTTCAGTCTACTCTCTTCTACATGCTGCAAGACGGAGGCTGCCAGAAGCGTAGTCTTCGACAGGATTAGCTATCCCCCTCTTATTCTGGCATTCTGCAGTTCAGTCCACCGATATGGCCCTTTACACATATACCCATGCATATGTAGTGTAGCTCCTTGCTTGCGAGTACTTTGGATGAGTACTCACGGTTGCTTTTCTCCCTCTTTTCCCCCTTTCTGTTCTACCTGGTTGTCGCAACCAGATGCTGGAGCCCAGGAGCCAGACACCACCGTCGACGACGACTCTTACTACACTGGAGGTGCCTACTACTACGTGCAGGCCGCTGACGACGACCAGGAGTAGTTTAGGAGGATCCCAGGCAGGAGGCCTGCGCCTCTTTTGATCTGTATCCCAGTTTGTGCTAGCTATCTTATGGCAACTTGTTTAACTTATGTCTGTACTCAGATATTGTTGCTTCCGCTGACTCGTCTATGATCGAGCACTTGTATTCAAGCCCTCGAGGCCCCTGGCTTGTATTATGATGCTTGTATGACTTATTTTATTTGTAGAGTTGTGTTGTGATATCTATCCGTGAGTCCCTGATCTTGATCGTACACGTTTGCGTGTATGATTAGTGTACGGTTGAATCGGGGGCGTCACAGAGCATGGTGCGATCATTGAGAGAAAGCCGAGCATAAAAATTTTGAATAATCATTTCACTGAAGAGCTCATGATTGGGGCATGAGTATAACATTGACTTAAGCCTCCCCCAAGCTTGACCGATGCTTTCTCCTTCGCGAGGCCAGAAATTATATATGTAATTACGATCATGGTGAACAAGATGCATAGGATAGAACTTCTGGTGAAATTCCAACTTTAATCGCTTGTAATTCCAAGATCCCGTATCATCACATAGCGTAAACCATGTCAATGCATCTCCCTTCAAAGATAAAGGGAAGACCTTCCTTTTGACAACATCATCGGGAATACCTGCAAGCTTAAATAATCCACAAACTTCATCCACAAAGATAAGGTCTAAATCGGGAAGCAATGTTCCATCTCCTGCAAATGGATTAGCTAGCAGTTTATCTATCATACCCAAAGGAATTTCAAAGTGGACATTTTCTGTAGGTTCAGTAGGTTGAGGAGCAACTCTTTGCTCTACTGGTCGGGGCGAAGATACCCCAAACAAGCCCCTCAAAGGATTAGTTTCCATAGTAACAAGTAACAGAAAATTTCAGCACACTATATAAATGTTTCCTTACCAAGTTCCACTCACCAAAGGCGCTACACTCCCCGGCAACGGCGCCAGAAAAGAGTCTTGATGACCCACAAGTGTAGGGGATCTATCGTAGTCCTTTCGATAAGTAAGAGTGTCGAACCCAACGAGGAGCAGAAGGAAATGATAAGAAGTTTTCAGTAAGGTTTTCTCTGCAAGCACTGAAATTGTAAATAATAGATAGTTTTGTGATAAGATAAATTGTAACGAGTAACAAGCAATAAAAGTAAATAAGGTGCAGCAAGGTGGCCCAATCCTTTTTGTAGCAAAGGATAAGCCTAGACAATTTCTTATAATGAGAAAAGCGCTCCCGAGGACACATGGGAATTATCGTCAAGCTAGTTTCATCACGTTCATATGATTCGCGTTCGGGACTTTGATAATTTGATATGTGGGTGGACCGGTGCTTGGGTACTGCCCTTACTTGGACAAGCATCCCATTATTATTAACCCCTATTGCAAGCATCCGCAACTACAACATAAGTATTAAGGTAAACCTAACCACATCATTAAACATATGGATCCAAATCAGCCCCTAACGAAGCAACGCATAAACTAGGGTTTAAGCTTCTATCACTCTAGAAACCCATCATCTACTTATTACTTCCCCATGCCTTCCTCTAGGCCCAATAATGGTGAAGTTTCATGTAGTCGACATTCAGATAACTCCACTAGAGGAAAGACAACATACATCTCATCAAAATATCGAACGAATACCAAATTCACATGACTACTAATAGCAAGACTTCACCCATGTCCTCAGGAACAAACGTAACTACTCATAAAGCATATTCATGTTCATAATCAGAGGTGTAATAATATGCATTAAGGATCTGAACATATGATCTTACACCAAGTAAACCAATAAGTATCAACTACAAGGAGTAATCAACACTACTAGCAACCCACAAGTACCAATTTGTGGTTTTGGATACAAGATTGGATACAAGAGATGAACTAGGGTTTGAGAGGAGATGGTGCTGGTGAATATGTTGATGGAGATTGACCCTCTCCCGGTGGGAGGATCGTTGGTGATGACGATGGTGACGATTTCCCCCTCCCGGAGGGAAGTATCCCCGGCAGAACAGCTCTGCCGGAGCTCTAGATTGGTTCCGCCAAGGATCCACCTCGTGGCGGTGGAGTTTCGTCTCGTAAGCTTGCCCACAATTTTTTCCAGGATAAAACCCTTCATATAGCATAAGATGGACATCGGGGGACCACCAGAGGGGCCAGGCGACAGGGGGGCACGCCCAGTAGGGGTGGGCGCGCCCCCACCCTCCTTGACAGGGTGTGGGCCCCCTGAGGTATTCCTTTTGCTCAATAATTCTTATTAAATCCAAAAATAGGTTTCATGGAGGTTCATGTCTTTTGGAGCAGTGCAGAATAGGTTTCCAATGTTTGCTCCTTTTCTAGCCAGAATTCCAGCTACCGGCATTCCCCCTCTTCATGGTAAACCTTATAAAATAAGAGAGAATAGCCATAAGTATTGATATATAATGTGTAATAACAGCCCATAATGCAATAAATATTGATATAAAAGCATGATGCAAAATGGACGGATCAAACACCTCCTTAAAGGACCAAAGACATGGATAAAGAGTGTTTAGATTTATCCCGAACACCCCCGTACTAGCTATGTGGGGGCAGAAGCCGACGACTGGCCAACTCTCAGATTTCATAAACGGCCAAACAGGAGGTAAAGTTTTAAATAAACAAGCACTATATTGCATAACGAACTTGTTTTATATTACAGGACAAGATAAAATGAATGCATTCATTCAAAGATTACATCCTTCGCACATTGCTCCGCCACAAGGCGGGATCCCTCCAGGACACTGTCATAGTATAGTTTGGGTCGGCAGTGCTCCTTGCGCTTAGGGGGCCCCTCGGTCATCAGCTTCATGGCGTCCATCTTTGCCCAATGCATCTTTGCATGGGCAAAGGCCATCCGCGCACCTTCAATGCAAACCGACCGTTTTATGACTTCAAGCCGCGGGCAGGCACTAACAAGCCGCTTCACGAGTCCGAAGTAGCTATTGGGCATGGGCTCGGTAGGCCATAACCGGATTATGAGGTCCTTCATGGCCAGTTTGGCCGCCTTGTGCAGCTCGACCAGCTGTTTCAGCTGGTCGCTAAAGGGCATCAGATGTTCTAGTCCAAGGTATTGAGACCAGAACAGCTTCTCCTTAGAGCTCCCTTCTTTGGCTCGATAGAACTCTGCGGCATCTGATATGCTGTGCGGCAGATCCGCAAACGCTCCTGGAGAACTCCAAATTCAGGTAAGTAAAAAGAATGCCTCCTTCACATGCTTGCTTTGCATAATAAAATCCTTACCCGCCGCAATCTTCTTGGCTACCTGGACCTCCTGGAGGGCCCTCTGGGCTTCGGCTCTGGCATCTTGCACGCTCTGGAGGGCCTTGGCAAGATCCGACTCTTGAGTCTTAGAGTCACGCTCCAAGGACTTGTACTTCTTGACGGCATCCTGAAGGTCTTGCTGGACCTCGCTGACCTGGGCCTCCTGCTTCTCGAACGCGGCGTGTTCCTTGGCCGCTTTGTCCTCGGCCTCGGTAACGCCTTCTTAAGGGCTGCCACCTCGGTCCTGGCCCCTAACAAATTTTATGACGCTTTAATCAGCACGAACTATTTATCCTTCATAAATATACATGCAGGGTACTACATACCTTGGCTTTCTTCCATCTGCCTCTTCACGAGGCCGAGCTCTCCCTCGGCCCGCTCTTGGTTCTGCTTCAGTCTAGAGACCTCCGCAGTATGAGCGGCAGCGGCTAGCAGCGATGCCTGCTTATTCACATAGATATCTTATGTTAGACTCCTGCGAATATTATTTGATCCTCTGTTCGGCTTTTCTTTCCGAACACCAAACAGAGCATCAAGGGCTACTATCTACACTGTGATATTCTTTCACAATTTCATTACTTACCTCAAAGCCTGTTAGAAGGCTAGTGCAGGCTTCGGTCAGTCCGCTCTTGGCAGACTGGATCTTCTTGATCACCATACTCATAAGAGTATGGTGTTATTCATCAATGGAAGCGCCTCGAAGCATTTCCAGCAATCTGTCCGGTGCCTCTGGATGGACAGAGGTCACCAGTGGAGGCGGCTCACCCCCCTTGTTCGGGAGAGGCTTCCTGCCTGAATCCGGAGCCACTTGGGTCTCAGGAGCCGTATTCGGCTGGGGGGCAAACTAGATGCAGCCCCCATCGTCGGTGTCCATGGGGGTCTTTCCCCTTATGTGTCCGACAACCGGGGTTTCATCCTCCGGCATCACCAGAACGGTCCCCACTTGGCCTGGTATCCTTCGAGACAACACCTCGGTGTTGTCCGTGACCTTGGGGAGGAGGCCGTCGGAAGGGACCCACCGTTCATCGCCGACGGGTCCAGCGATCCCTCCGAAGAGGAGGATAGCTCAATGTTGAACTTGGCCGGACTGTAGGTGCGTGTCTAGCACATTAAAAAATGATAAAGTGAAAAGGCTGGAAATACTACTATGTCCGGATACTTACGATTTGGCCAGGGGCTTGACCCTAGGCTCCCACTCCTCGCCGCTGTTGGTGGCTGCGGTGGAGTAGTTCGGAAGGGAGGTTTTCCCTTCTTGGACGCCTCGGCCTCCCCATGTGTGGAGGCCTTCCTCTACTTTCTCCCCCCAGTAGGGGGGAGCGGATTTCCTCCCCCTCCTCCTCGTCATCTTTGGTGGAGGAGTGCGTCTTGGCATCTTCGGACATCACGTCTGAAGCACCCTTGCGTCGGAGACAATCTCTGGTCCCCGTGGCCGTCTTCTTGGCTTTCTTCTCCGGCACCTCATAGGCACCGGAAACGGCATCCTCGTCAGAAGAGGTGTTTCTGGATCTTCAGGTAGCGGAGCCGGACAGTTAATATGCTCCTCTATCGTTACCCAGGCCTGAAAGATTGGCATGGAGGCTTAGGTTCCTCCCGCAGATATGCGAGTAAAAGGTATATCTTGCAAACATAAAAACTTACCGAATTAGCCCTGCATTTTGCGCTGAGCCCGCGATCTTTGGTCGTGGGCGGTGGTGCCTCGCTGGCCATAAAGAGCACCTTCCAGACGTCTTCGTGAGTTGTGCCGAAGAGCTCCAACATCGTCTGGTGCTTGGCTCGGTCGAACTCCCACAAATTACAAGTCCGGCTCTGGCATGGAAGAATCCGGCGGAGGAGCATAACCTAGACCATGTTGACAAGCTTGATTTTCTTGCTTATCATGTTCTGGACACATGTCTGGAGCCTAGCCAGTTCTTCCGCTGAGCCCCAGGCCAAGCCCTTCTCTTGCAAGGAGGTGAGCCGCATGGGGACGCCGGATCGGAATTCGCGGGTCGCCGCCCAGTTGGTGTCGTGCGGCTCGGTGACATAGAACCACCCTGATTGCCACCCCTTCACAGTCTCCACAAAGGAGCCTTCAGGCCAGGTGACATTGGGCATCTTGCACACCATGGCGCCTCCGCACTCCGCTTGTTGACCGCTCACTACCTTTGGCTTCACGTTGAAGGTCTTCAGCCATAGGCCGAAGTGAGGTGTGATGCGGAGAAAGGCCTCGCACACAACAATAAATGCCGAAATATTGAGGATGGAGTTGGGGGCTAAATCATGAAAGTCTAGCCCATAGTAAAACATCAGTCTGCGGACGAACGGGTGGAGGGGGAATCCCAGCCCGCGGACGAAGTGGGAGAGAAACACTATCATTTCCTGGGGCTCCGGGGTGGGGATGATCTGCCCCTTGGCCGGAAGTCGATGAGCTATGTCTTTGGCCAAGTACCCGGCCTCCCGGAGCTTCTTGATGTCCTCCTTCTTGACAAAGGAGGCCATCCACTTGCCTCCCGCTCCAGATCCAGACATGTTCGGAATGCTTTTGTTTTGGCGGAGAAGGCGAAAGCTTGGGCGTTGGAGCTCGAGAATGGATGAGCAGAGGAAGGAGAAGGCGTGGGTGAAAGAGGGGAATCCTTATTCTTTTATAAAGGAAGTAAAATCATGTGCCTCCCCACTTGCCCTAAAATTCGCTTATTCCCCAAGCGTCGTGCGGATGGTGCCGTTGGGTTACCCATGCCCGTATTGATGAGAATCCCGTGATAAGGGGACACAATCTCTGCTTCGACAAGACCTGCCAGTGAAACCACACCTCGAAATACAGAACGACAAGCTAAGAAATGGTTCGAATAAAGATCGAGCAGTGGCGTGATGTCACGCTTCGAAAAATTGTCAGCAGATTGGACTCGTGGGATATTATACTCTCTACGGTGGTATGCGGAATTTGGTTTGCAGAGCCGGACACGAATCTTGTGTTCAAGATCTACTTTGAAGTATTTGGAGAAGGAACCCGCCTTGCAATGCCGAAGACAATTTGCGCGCCGGACTCATCGTCATTGAAGCCTGGTTCAGGGGCTACTGAGGGAGTCCTGGATTAAGGGGTCCTCGGATAGCCGGACTATATGCGTATGTCGGACTGTTGGGCTATGAAGATACAAGATAGAAGACTTCTTCCCGGGTCCGGATGGGACTCTCCTTTGCATGGAAGGCAAGCTTGAAGATTCGGATATGAAGACTCCTTTCTCTGTAACCGACTCTATGTAACCCTAGCCCCCTTCGATGTCTATATAAACCGGAGGGTTTAGTCCATAGGACAACAATCATAACCATAGGCTAGCTTCTAGGGTTTAGCCTCTACGATCTCGTGGTAAATCAACTCTTGTAATACTCATATCATCAACATCAATCAAGCTGCAAGTAGGATATTACCTCCATCGAGAAGGCCCGAACCTGGGTAAACATCATGTTCCCCACCTCCTATTACCATTAGCCTTTGACGCATAGTTCGGGACCCCTACCCGAGATCCACCGGTTTTGACACCGACACCAGGCGCGCGGGAACAACAACCTAATTTTTAATGTTTCTTGTTTTCTTTTTTGCCTTCCTTTTATATAGTTTTGTTTATACTTTCAAATATTCTAAATAAATTTATTACAAAATTACGCTACATAAAACATTTGAAAAATGTTGACCACGCAAATTGTATAGACAAATGTTACAACGTATACGAAAAATTTATACAGAAAAAAAGTGTATGAAACAATTCGATCATGCATTTAAAAAGTTGTAATCAACCATTTGAAAAAAATGTTGACCACATTTTTGTAAAATGTTAATCAAGCATTTGGAAAATTTTAAATGGGTATATTAGGAAATGATGAAAAATATTTGATCATGTATATAAAATATTTAATCAGATAATGTTAAATGTGTATAGAAACAATTTTGACCATCTATTAAAAAAATTATGCATTTTTTCGATCATCTAAATAGAGATGTTAATCAAGCATTTGAAAAATGGTAAATATTTATAGAAAAAAATGTTGAACATGTAAAATGGAACATTTTGAACATCGATAAAAAAATGTTAATCAAGCATTTGAAAAATGTGAAATGTGTTTAGAAAAAAAGGTGATCGTGTGTTAAAAAATGATAATATTGCTTTTTAAAATGTTAATCAAGCATTTGGAAAAAGTTAAATCTGCATAGGGAAATGTTGACCATGTATTAGAAAATTTTAATCTTGTATTTGAAAAGTGTTAATTAAGCATTTGAAAAAAAGTAATGTGTGTGTAGGAATTGTTTTGACCATGTATTCAAAAAATGTTAATCTTGTATTAAAAATATATTAATCAAGCATTTGAAAAATGTGTATAGAAAACACTTGACCATGTAGTAAACATGATAAATTTATATAGGAAAAATTATAAATGTGTATTAAGAAAAATATTGTTTACATGTAAAAAATGTAGAGTGAAAACCAAAAGAAACTAAGAAAACCAAAAAAAATAAAAACTGAAAAAAAGAAACCAAATAAAAAAGAAAATGAAAAATAAAAGCAAAGAAACAAATACAAAAAGAATAAAAGACAAAAAAGAGAAGAAAACAGGAAAGAAACCAAAGAAAATGCAAAAAGATAAGTCCCAAAGAAAACCGAATAAAACAGAAGAAAAACAAAGAGACCCCGCTCTGCAAGTGATTCACGCCCAAGTAGTACGTATAACAGTAACTCGCTACGTTTGGATGGGAGGTCTTGGGACCGAATCCCCGCGTGATCCCTTTTCTTTACATTTTCTCTTACCTCGCGCGCGAGTTCTAAAGAGTCGACCCGTTACTTACTGTGGCCCTCGATGCAAGAGATCCTTCCGTCTCGCTTAATGCGAGAATAGCTCCCATGTCAACCACAATATACAAGGGAAAAGTTGTTGAATTATAGATGGGCTTTAGCCCATATAAGACAATATTTCCCTATTAATCTCCAAGGTCTATGTACACTAGTACAAAAAGGGCCATTTGTCCCGGTTTGTAAGGCCCATCTGTCCCGGTTGTGTATCCGGGACTAAAGGATCGTCACTAAAGCCCTAGGCCTTTAGTCATGGTTCTTGCATGAACCGGGATAGATGGGCCTCCATGTGGCCGCTGCAGCGAGCCCAGGCAGGAGGGCCTTTGGTCCCGGTTGGTGGCACCAACCTGGACCAAAAGACATCCACGCGTCAGTAGCTGGCAGGAGCTGGGGTTTTTTTTGAAAGGGGGTGGTTTAGGGGTTTGGAGGGTTAATTTAGGTTGTTAGCTAGCTAATAGAGAGAAGTGTTCTCTCTTATCTCTGTGCTTGGTTTACAAACGCTACTGCTATGCCTAAACATGGCTTAGATTGAAGTGAAGGCAACATGTGGTGCATGTCAAAAGTAATACTAAAACTAACTTGATCAAGTTTGGATTGTACTACTTCCAACATGCACCACATGCATGTTGCCTTCACTTCAATCGAATCCATATTCATTTCACCCACTGATATATAATAACTCTTCATATGCTCGCATCATGCATCATCATAATAACAAGTCCTACTAATCATCATCATACAACTTCTACTCATTATTAATAACAAGTCACACGATCATCATCCTCATAGTCATTGAACCAACCCTACTTAATTGTTCTTAGCAAATGATCATCAATATTATGTAGGACCTAAATACCCTCTTTAAGGTAAAATAGCATAAAACAATATAGACCCTGACTCTCCATTATGGAGAATGGAGATCATCCTGCCTCCAATTCTTCCGCTTCGCTTCCTTTTGCTTCCAAGAATCTCCTTACGACTGTCCATACATTTTTTCCATTCTTTGATTGTCATGTATCCACTTCTTTTAGAAATCCGGTATGGACAGTTGAGATTCGTAGGATGACCTGGCTGTATGTTCAAAACATCAAGGCGACCATGCTGATACATCAGATGAGGCACACAATCATTCGGGATTATCTGTTGAAAAATATAGTAATAACTTCATAGTTAGCAATGATGTACTAGTTTTCGAAGTATGCAAAAGATGCACGGATGTCGTAATAGTAAAAAATCTTACCAGGGTATCTCCATGGTAGTTACCGTAGTTCAACACGTGCACAAGTGGCACGTATTGACCATAATGTTGAGGAGTTTGATTGTAGATATTGTAATTCTCTAGATCAGTACAAAATGTGATCATATGATTTTTCTCCTGATAAGTTAATCCGGAGCCTTCGGTGTAGTAGGTTCTCTGTATCATCTTCCGCACATTCTTTGAAGAATGAAAATAAGATGTCAATGGAAATAAGTTATCAACTATTTTGAAATAAACAATATAATTTAGCTAATAACTATGTTTGAGAAACTCACATAGCGGTAGAATTGGAGGTGTATCAACAAGGACCCAAATGTCCATATTGTCTTGCTTGATTTCATGATCACCAAGATCCATGGTGACAAGCATACCCTCATCAAAACCGTACATCTTGCAAAGTGCTTCCCATTTTTTGCAACCAAAATGGGTTACACTCTCAGAATTGTACAACTTTACTTCAAAATCCACACCATGATGGGTCCTTAGGTGAATTTTCTTTGTTTCCATACTTTCGTGGTCGTCAAACCCCATCCTCTCCAAGACATAGCGTCTTGCATAGCATGGGATAAGCCAGTCGAATTGGAAAAGATGAAAAGTACACGTTGAAATAGTTGAAGTCGTGCTTAATTACGAAAAAAAACATTTGTCGTCGTTGCGTACCGTTTCAACATCGAAGGTCTCCTCGAGCTTTATGTTGAAGCACCGATCTTCGTCCAGCTGAAGGAACCTGTCACACATACCTCGGTCGTCGTGGAACCAGTCGCACTCCCCGGGCGGTTTTCGTCGCCCGAGTACGACATTTCCTACGTTCATAATTCAAATATTAAACTTGTACAATTAAATATATGTACTAAAAAACCTAAATTAGATCATTATTATTCATCATGGGTTGACTATCGGTCTGTCGAGCCTTTTCTTGAAAACTCTCAGCTCACGTGGTGTACATATTCAATCGTCGGTGATGGTAGCTCCTCCTTTCATTCCCGAGTGCATTACACCAAATTGTCTAGCACACGGGAATGAAGGAGAAGCTACCCCCACGATAACAGTCGGGATTATTCGTCCTCTCATATATATATATGGTGGAGACTCTCCCTCACTGATTCCTCTATGACATTTGCGACCGTCGGTGATGGTAGCTCCTCCTTTCATTCCCAAGTGCATTACACCAAATTGTCTAGCACACGGGAACGAAGGAGAAGCTACCCCCATGACAACAGTCGGGATTCTTCGTCCTCTCATATATGGTGGAGACTCGACAGACTTAAAGTCAACCCGAAATATCATTTAATTATCTTTCTAAAAAAGGACATATCGAGCGTCTGAAATTTACCGGCAAGGAAATATACATGTTTTTATCTACTTCATATGAGCATTCAAACTTGATCGTCATTACATTTCAATGGTTGAAAATATGAACAAAAACATTTCAAAATATCTTATAGGACTCATATTGACATGGAGATTTGGCTAGTCTCACCTCGAGGTCGGAGGGGGGTCGGTGACGGGGACGACGGCGGGGATGATGGAGGGGGCTCCTAGATTTCTGCAAAAACAAAAACCCTATAAGCTATCAACTAATCAAATGCATACGCCATGCATAGTGCTCTCCAATTTTAGCAAAACCAAATCGGAAAATAAAGTAGTATTCAAATTAGCATGCATTCAATTATAAGAAAAACTACATCATCTCTTGCGTCCGTACATCGTCGAATATTATCACTAATACACCTAGAATACTATCATACATATAGCATGGCTAATACAACTAGAACCGTAGTGCCCGACGGGTATGGCGCGGGCGGTGGACACCCAAAGAGAAGGAACCATCACATGATCATAGCTCCAGTGAGGTCCCTGAAGAACCTGCCAGGTATTGTCGAACCTGCCCTCCAACACAACCATGTAGCGATGGACGTGCTCGTCCTCCTCGCTGACATAGTGACGTACCACCTTCGCGGTGTCCAGAAGCCTCGGCGCCGTCATTGGCCCACACGACCGCCACCAAACAAGGATCGGGTAAACGACGGACTGGCTCCTCACCAATCTACGCCCCCCGAAAGGTAGAACCTCCCAATACTAGTCCGGCGGAGCCCAGTCCCAGACATGGCCCCTCTGATCAAGCAGGCCTCCTCCGCCGAGTTGACGACGAGGATGCGGGATAGGCATCGTCGACGTCGATGCGGGAATAAGAACTAAAAAATAAACTAGTTCTATTAGTTTTCTTGCTAAGAATAAACTACTTCTATAGTAAAATAAACTAGTCTTATTAAATCAACTAGTTCAACTACTAAGCACTTACTATAAATAAAATAAAGTTGTACTTACTAAAAATAAACTACTTCTATAATAAAATAAAGTAGTTTTATTAAATCAACTAGTTCAACTACTAAGCACTTACTATAAATAAAATAATAGTGCTTACTAAAAATAAACTACTTCTATAGTAAAATAAAGTAGTTTTATTAAATCAACTAGTTCAACTACTAAGCACTTACTAATAACCTAAAATGCACTGAATCAACTAACCATAAATGTAACTTTTGCAACAATTTTTTTTTTCTAAATATGCACATATATATATATATATACATAAATTGACAAAAAAATCATACATCAATGCATACATATCCATGGATCATATATACATCTGCATATATATACATATACATACAACATCCATATATACATACATCAATGAAAAAAATCATACATCACACCACAGAGAGCAGGCCGGCCGGGGCAGCGGCGGCGGCGCGCAACAGAGGGCGGCGGCGGCGGCACGCGGCAGAGGGCGGCAAGCAGAGCAGGCAGGGGCGACAGCGCAGGGGAAAGGGAGGGCTCACTAGGCGGCGACGACGAGGCGCGGCAGAGGGCGACGACGGCGAGGACGGGGCAGAGGGCGGCGACGGCGAGGTCGGGGCAGGGGTGGCGCAGCGCAGCGATGGTGTCGGGGCGGCGTGGGACGACGTCGGAGGCAGGGGCGACGACGGTGAAGGGCGTGGGCGACGGGGCAGAGGGCGGCGTAGGCGGTGGGCGAATGAGGAACTGAAACGAAAATCTCGCAGACGCTGTTTATATAGACGAAGCATTGGTCCCGGTTGGTGGCTAGAACTGGGACAAATGCCCACCTTGAGTCCTAGTTGGTGTTACAAACCGGGACCAAAGGTCTTTTTTCAGCAGCCCAAAGGACGGGAAGCAGAGGCCTTTGGTCCCGGTTGGTGGCACCAAGCGGGACTAAAGGGGGCATTGGTACCGGTTCGTCGCACCAACCGGGACCACTTCACCCCTTTAGTCCCGGTTGGTGCCACCAACCGGGACCAAAGGCCTCGTGCTGCTCGTGGCCAAAACTTTAGTCCCACCTCGCTAGTTGAGAGGGGCGCGTAGTGGTTTATAAGCCCCACTGCCGCACCCCTCTCGAGCTCCTCTCGATTGCAGGCTTACGGGCCTAATTGTCACTGCTATGCCTGTTGGGCCTACTAGGCCTCTGCGGGCCTGAATCCTGGCCCATGGTATGGTTTCTAGTTGTATTCAGGCCGTAGTGGCCCAGTGGTTGGCATTTTTTCTGTTTTTTGCATTATTTATTTTCTTTTGTTTTTTTCTTTATTTTTTAGGTCCTTTTGCTTTTAGGTAATAAAAATTATAAACTTTCTATTCGTGCCATTTGTTTTCCAATTTAAATAGTTTAAATTTAAGTTTTTTGAAATTTGTGTGAATCACTAGTTTTTGAAATTTGTGTGAATCACTAGTTTCTGTTAGTGCTATTAAAGTTTCTAACATAAATTTTCTTTATGAAAATTCTTTTTTCTTTTACTGTTTTGAACAGAAAATACTTTGATAATTTTAATTGCATAATTTTTATATAATTTTAGTTTGAATAATACTGCAGGTTTTATAAAAGTTTATTTTCTTTTTACTTATTTATTAAAGTTTATTTTTTTCTACTTATTTATTTATTTTTCTTTTTTGCTTCTTTTATTTATTTTATGAAAATTATTTCTTTTTTGCTTTATTTATTTTATTTTGTTTCTACTTACTGTTGCTATTTTTATTTATTTTATTATAGTTGATTTATTCTACATTATTAAAGTTTTTTTTGTTACTACTTATTTATTAAAGTTTTTTCTGTTTCTACTTATTTATTTTATTTTGTTTCTACTTATTTCTTTTCTTTTCTTTATTTGCTTTTTTCATTTATTTTATGAAAATTCTTTTTGCTTTTTATGTTTTACACACAAAAGCCCTTTCCTCTGGCCGGTTCATTGGTCCCGGTTTGTGGCTCAACCCAGTCCTAAAGACCATCCTTTGGTACCGGTTGAGGCCACCAACTGGTACAATGGCAGTGGGCCAGGAGCGATGCCCATTGGTCCCGATTCGTGCCGCCAACCGGGACCAAAGGGGCCAGACGAACTGGGACCAATGCCCCCACGAGGCTCGGCAGGCCCCTGGCTTCACGAACCGGGACCAATGGGCCCATGGGTACCGGTTCGTGACCGAACCGGGACTAATGGGCTAACCAGGCCCGGACGTATGCCCAGTTTTCTACTAGTGGTAGGTGCATGTCAAGTGGTTGAAAGTTTTATACCATGCTGCTAAGTGGAAGAAGAGTTGGACCCCTTTATAAGGATTCCTCTTCTACATGCTATTGGAGATTGAGAAGAGGATTGGTTCCCGCGCGATCCTCCTCTGTCGCACGGCTCGCCACACCATGCCACACGTTGCGCTTGCGAGTGCACTGTGTTTCATCAATGAGCCAAGCCGAGCTCAGACATATGCTTTCGCTTTATTTTTGCCAGTGAGGAATGATTAATTAATTGGGGATTAAATAATGAGTTGGTAACAGAAGCGCCGCTGTCCAACACGTTGGGTCATGGACTATTTGCCTTCTTGGGATACGACACCCTTCCCGGGGGTATGACGACTCCCTTCTCGGGGGTGCGTCGACTCGGTTGTGGGCCCAAGCCCAAGCCCACGACTCCCTACATGACGACCTATATATTGGAGGCGTTGGCTAGTGCAACGGACACACCCACTCCTTCCTCGTGCAACCCTAGCCGTCATCTACTATTCCAAGCTCTGTGCTACTTCAAGTGATCCCATTCTGACGACCGCGTGCACGGTCGGTTGGGAGAGCAGGCCTGCGGAACCCCGACCTTCGAGATCGTGCATCGGGAGAAGGGCGATAAGGTTTTTGGGGAGCGTCTCGGCGTGACTGCTCCCGACCCGTCCCCGTCTCCGACCTCTGCTTCGACTATTTCCCCTGCACCGCCGTCGTCGCCGCCGCCAAGAATAAGGCCACGGCCGAAGCCAAGGCTGCTGCTGCCGCCGTCGTGGCCCTTGCCTGGCCTACCAGAGGGTATGAGTTGTTCATCCCCAACTTGCTCGTTCATGTGCTAGTCGTATATGCTCTATTCATAAATGTTTCGGTTCTATACTATATATGTGCTCACATGTCTAGGTATCAATATGTTTTTTTTGCGATGAACAAGGAATTTTATTCCAAATTGATAGAGTTACAGTCGTGAGGCAAAAGATCCTCGATACATGGTGGTCCTAGATGCATCCACACAGTCGTGGTACACTCTACGCGACTATAATTAGCCAAACGGTCAGCGACTCTATTTTGATCCCTATTTAATTTCTGGGGAATAAACTCCCTATCCCTCATCAACGCCTTAATTTCAGCTACGAGATGTCCATAGGCAGAACGAATCAATCCATCTCCTGTCAAACTCGATAACACCACACTAGAATCAGATTGAACAATCACCGGACAATTGGAGTGTTGTATAGCAAGTGTCATCCCTTGCATAAGCGCATGTATCTCCACTTCTAGTGCATCATTGCAATTGAAAATATACCGGTATGCTGCAAAAATAACGGATCCATCATTTCACCGAAGAATCATCCCTATGGCTGCGGCGCCAGAATCAACAGAAAAAGATCCATCAACTGATAGAGCAACAGAGTCTGTAGTAGGAGGTGGCCAAGGCTTAGGAGCAGGATTAATTCTCACTTCGGCCAAAGCCCAATCAGCAACCGGCATTTTCCCTTTGAGTATTTCCTCGGTGCTCAACTTCTTGGCATCACAAATAGAATTCATATAGCTCACTAAAAAGTCAACAGTAATATCCACTGGAGGAACCTCTTTATCATGAACAAGATCATTACGTAATTGCCATATACGCCAAATCATGTTTACTGTTTACTCATGGATTAGATTAATAAAAAAGTGTTAATATATCTAGCAAAAATGTGTGAATACCACATCATTACTGCACAGAAAACACTTTTCAACAGAAAGAAAGCAAAAAAGAAGCTCTAAAGAAAGAAAGAAAGAAAATCTGAGTCTAGCTACAAAGTGGCACAAAAGCCCTAAAGGAAAGCTTTTGCATTGGTAGGGAAAGCCCTAAAGCAAAGCAGCTTGCTAGCGAGGAGGCCATCGCCGGAGCCTTTCCAACCAAGACGATTCGCAAGCATTTCCCTTTCAAAAGCCACTGTTAGCAGTGCCGTGCCACCATACGGGAAAAGACACAAAAGGCGCTCCCTTTCCGCAGCCAAAGCGAGTAAAGCGAAGCACCTTGTTTCGGATAGTCTTTATCGCTTTTCTCCCCGCCACGAAAAAGCCATCAAATGTCCAGTTGATTGTAAAGCAAGGAAGCCATCTTTCGTCGCTTTTACATTCCTGCCGCAAAAGTGATTAGGGATGATCATCAAGACTCTTAGTGGGTAAGTATCACGCTCGTTGACGACGACGGTGCGTCGAAAATGGGCCATTTCTTGGCGCTAAAACAAGCTTAATTAGGCCTGTTTAGAACACACGGGAAATTTTTCAGTCGATTTCACCCAGCGGAATTTCTTTTTGCGAAGTTCACGTAGCCAAATGAATCCTTGATCGAACTAGTCGTGGAGGCAATGGAGTGTGGCCGTGGGCAGGCCAGGTGGTGAGACGGGGACACGAACCGAACGGCATCACACGTCACCGTATCCCACATGCACTGCACTGCAGTTAGCTGTTCCTTTTCCTTCACCTCTCCCTGTTAAAGGAAAGAGGAAATCACGGCGCCCACCCAACACCCACCACAGAGCACGTATCCTATTCCTAATCCTAGCTAGCAAGCCAGCTATATATACGGCCGATGAGACACACTTCTCCGTGCCATCAGAGAGCACAGGGCACACACTGACCGACATGGTGTCTCACTCTCACCTCGAGATGGGCGGCGCGGCGGGGATCAAGCTCTTCGGCAAGGTCATCACGCGGCAACCGACGCGCACGGGTGCAGACGGCGGCGGCGGCGTGGTGGTGTCCAAGACGCAGCAGGCGGCGCCCATGTCGTCATCGTCGTCCTCGTCGTCGGGGCGCGGGAGCGCCGAGCAGCTGGAGGAGGCCGCGAGGGCGCGCGCCGCGGCGGCGGAGGCGCGGCTGCCGTGCCCGCGGTGCCGGAGCGAGGACACCAAGTTCTGCTACTTCAACAACTACAACGTCAACCAGCCGCGGCACTTCTGCAGGGCCTGCCACCGCTACTGGACGGCCGGCGGCGCCATCCGCAACGTGCCCGTCGGCTCCGGACGCCGCAAGAACCGCCCGGTGCTGCACGGTGCCTCCACGGTCATGAGTGTTGCCGACCACCACTTGGCGGGACCGGCGTCTCCGGGGATGCCGAATGGGCTTGGCTTCCACCCCGATCATGGATGGTCTCAGGTCGTCCCGTCGCCGGCTTACCTCGGTAACGCAGAGATGGAGCAGTGCTGGTGGCTCGTTCATCAGTACCCAGCTCAAGGTCAGGTCAACGGGGACGTCCAACTAAGCCCTTCGTCTCTGCGGATCAATCAATACGCATGAATAAAATTTATATTTGTTGCCGTATGTCCAACAATGTAAAAAGTTGCAAATTCAGGCTTCCCAGCTCCTGTCGATTGAAACTTCGGGTTTGATATTTCTTATAGCTCAATCGATGCTATAGTGGTCGGGTTGTACGCAGAGATTCGTTCTCATTTTTATTTTTTGTTTTTTATTGTTGTTATTTTCTACTGTTTTTATTGGAGACAATTGAGAAATTCAATTGAGCTCTAGGCGCTTCCTTGAAACTAGGGTTGAAAAAAAAGTGGACACGGACGAGATTGGGTATTGCCATTTGTTTTCGTGTTTTCTTGTAAAAACGGAACCGATACAAAAATGCCGGAAACAAATACAGAAACAAATACTACTGAAAATGAAAATAAAGCGAATACAACATGGACATAGAGACGGAAGCGGAGTGTTCACCGAAACTAAAGATCCCTTGAAACATAGACCCAAAAAAAAAAACAAGGAAACCAACATAACTTGTTCAATTGATAAGATGGTTACTAAATATTATTTATTTTTTTTGAAACGAGGCAAAAGCTTTGCCTTATATTGATAAAGAAGGAGCAAGAACAACAGCAAGGTGGGAATGGCTTAGGCCATCCCAAAGGAAAAGGAAAAAACAAAAACAACAAACAGATCAGCCCACAAGATCCGCCAGGTTTTTTGCTCCCGCTAGAGTCCAATCTTTTGCTGCCTCTCTTATCTTGTGCATGACCACCACCGGCAGAGAGGATTTCTTGTTGAAGACTCTCTCATTTCTTTCCTTCCAGATTTCCCAGGTGATGAGCATGATAGCCGTTTTTAGACCCTTGGGAGAGGAAGAGGGCGACCTAGCTAAGGCCTGCCAGTAGTCCACCACCTTGGGGCGACCAGAGCCCATGCTAAGCAGTAATTCCGGGCAGGAGAGCCAGGATGCCGCCGCGGACCAGATCCTCTTGGAGTAACGGCATTCAAAGAGCATGTGTCTCGCCGTCTCAGGGGAGCACCGGCATAGCTGGCAGGAGGGCTGGTGTGGCCATCCACGTTTGGCCAGGCGATCCGCGGTCCAGAGGCGATTTTGGACGGCGAGCCAAGCGAAGAAGCGGCATTTGGGAGGCGCCCACGTTTTCCAGACAATCGAGCCGAAGGAGCAAGGCAGTGCGGTCGTGAACTGCGCCTTATAGGCGGAGCTCGCAGAGTAGCATCCATTTGGGGAGAGGGTCCAGATGATGGAATCTTCTATATCTGGGGAGAGCTGGATATTTGAGATGAGATCCCATAGCTGGACGAACTGACCAATGTGCTCTGCCGTGAAGGCCTCCACCGCAATATCCGCTACCCAGGTATGATCAGTAAGGGCATCATGGACCGTTCGGTTTTTCCTCCTCGAAGCTTTGAAGATCAGAGGTGCCATATCTTTCGGTGGCTTGCCGTCAAGCCATGAGGAAGACCAAAAGGAGGCCTTCTTGCCATCCCCGATAGTAACACGAGTCGCGGCGTTGAAGAGCTGTCTATCTGAGGCATCGTTAGGAGTTTCAAAACCTACCCAAGGTTTTTCAGGAGCCTTCCATTCGTCCCAAAGCCAGCGAAGTCTAAGGGCGCGGGAGAACCTTTCCAAATCTAGGATCCCCAATCCACCAAGCTCCTTAGGGCGGCAGACCTTCTGCCAGTTGACCTTGCATTTCCCACCGCTGACAGATTCCTTGCAGTCCCATAGCATACCGCGACAGATCTTGGCCATAGCCCTTAGGAAGCCTTTATCCACTTTGATAGCGGTCAGGAGGAAGATCGGCATGGAAGAAAGGACAGATTTCACATAAGTGCAGCACCCCGCCCGATTTAGGAATCTTCCTTTCAGAGGGTTCAACCTTGACGCAGCTTTATCAATGTATGGCTGAAGGTCGGTCCTTCTGAGTCTACCAAGCGACAAGGGCAACCCCAAATACTTGAGAGGGAACTGGGTGATAGCCGCCGAGAAGTTTGCCAGAACTGCGGTGAGGTCAACATCGGAGCAGCGAATTGGGGCAATAGAGCTCTTAGCCACATTGGTCACCATGCCCGTAACCTCCCCGAAGCCTTGAAGAATATTTGCCAGGCAGGATATATCCTGCACCGAAGGGGCAATGAAGATGGCAGCATCATCAGCGTAAAGAGAGATCCGAGGATGTTGTGAACCTCCAGGACTTTCGCTCATCAAACCAGACGCAGTTGCTTTATCCAGAATTTGTTGCAGCGGGTCGATGGCGATATCGAAAAGCAGGGGGGATAGCGGGTCTCCTTGGCGAAGTCCTTGGCCGTGAGCAAAGTCCTTACCGGGGATACCGTTAAGGATTACTCTAGACGTGGCCGAGGAGAAGAGGCTGGATAGCAGAGCACGCCATCTAGGAGGAAAGCCGAGACGGCGCAGAAGGTCGAGTAGATAGTCCCAGCGAACTGTGTCGAAAGCTTTGGCAATGTCCAGCTTTATGAGGAGAGCCGGAGTTTTGCTGCGATGGAGACTGCGAGCGGTGTTTCTGACATACATAAAGTTGTCATGTATGGTTCTTGTTTTGATGAAGGCACTTTGGCAGCGAGAAACAATAGCATCCATCTTCGGACCGAGCCGGCGAGCCATAGCTTTAGCGATAATCTTCGGGACCACGTGGATGAGGCTTATTGGCCTGAAATCCGTGATGGCTTCCGCACCGTCCTTCTTTGGAATGAGGACGATGTTAGCTGTGTTGAGGATGGCGAAATTAGAAGCTGACTGCTCGGAGAAAGAAGTGATGGCCCTCATGAGATCATCTTTGACAATATCCCAGCATGATTGAAAGAAAGCAATGGAAAATCCATCGGGGCCGGGGGCCTTTTCTGAAGGCATATCATCGATCGCCTCCTTAATTTCCAACTCAGAGAAGGGGAGGTCGAGATCTTCCAAAGCATGGGTGCTAGGATCAACGACCATCCAATTGAAGTCTAGCTGCCGGAGGGGAGGGCGACCCAAGGTCTTGGAGAAGTGTTCGAGAATATGTTTATGATATATAATATGGCAACATGCTCGCTTACGGACTAGGGATTCTGCTCGCGTGCTGCCATGCTTGATGTATTAGTAGCACCGTAGAAGTTGGGTCATCTGGGCAATTCGGCTCATCATTTGTTGGGCCTAATTGTATGTTCGTTGGGCTACAAAATAACCGTGTGCTCATATTCAAAACAGAAAGTTACATATTAATGTAAATGGAAAACATAATTTCCGCGCCTATTCCATTGAAAAACATCATTTTGTTTTATTTTTGTTTCCGCATAAAAAAATCCCACTTCTTTTTCTGTTTTGAAAATTTCCGTTTCCACTTTCATTTTCCCTCTCCTTTTTCATGTTTCCGCCGGAAAAAAGCAAAAAGTTTCCGCTCCATTTTCATCCATACTTGAAACTTCATACACCTAGTTTAACCTTTTTCTCTATCCCGGTCTCTCCCTTCCTCCTTCCAGCCCCCTCCTTTCACAAAGAGCATCTCTAACCGGACCCCAAACCTACCCCCCATATATCCAAGAGGACAACCCAGACTAGCCCGGAAAGTACCCCTACTTCCAGCCCATATGTCTACGATGTCCAGCGCCCTACATTTTTAGCAGAAATGTGGGACACTTTCGCCAGGTTGGACTGTCATTTCGGACCCACGAAAAAACTAGCGGTCCGCATAGGAGCTCACCGATTTGTATACCCGCATTCATGGCATAACATCGGCACAGTGCTCAAGGAGCCTAGGCCCGGCTAAAGCTGAACTGCAACGGTCAAACCCTAGCCGCCCACATTCCCCCATTTCCCCTCCTGTCCACGCCACCATCGGCTGCCCGCAATGATCCACGAGAAGTTGACCTACTACAATATGCTCACGCCTGAGCACCGCTCGGAGATCGTGATGGAGGTGCAAGCCACCAAGGTCCAGTGTGCGACTGCATTGCTGCCGGACAACCTCCAAGCTCTTCAGAGTTGAGCTTGGAGGAGGAGGAGGCAGTGGGCATGGCGGTCGTACCTACTATTGGGTTCAAGGTGGCCAGCACGGCGGCCGGCAAGGGTGACAACATCTACTTCCTCTCAATGGAAGAAGCCGAGCGCATGGATGTTGTTGCCTTCATCGACCCCACCCTCTTTGCGGAGAATCGCACCATCCTCGAGTTCCTCAAGCCTGAGCGGGGTAGTGGGTGCGGACTGCCACGATATCCACCTCTGCGACGTTAAGCAGGAGCGGATCTTTGCAGAAAAGCCCAACGGCGAGCAGATGCCTTAGATTGACCCTGTCGCCAATGTGAAGGAAATATGCCCTAGAGGCAATAATAAAGTTATTGTTTATTTCCTTATATCATGATAAATATTTATTATTCATGCTAGAATTGTATTAACCGGAAACGTAATACATGTGTGAATACATAAACAAACAGAGTGTCACTAGTATGCCTCTATAGCTCGTTAATCAAAGATGGTTATGTTTCCTAACCATAGACATGAGTTGTCATTTGATTAATAGGATCACATCATTAGGAGAATGATGTGATTGACTTGACCCATTCCGTTAGCATAGCACCCGATCGTTTAGTATATTGCTATTGCTTTCTCCATGACTTATACATGTTTCTATGACTATGAGATTATGCAACTCCCGTTTACCGGAGGAACACTTTGTGTGCTACCAAACGTCTCAACATAACTGGGTGATTATAAAGGTGCTCTACAGGTGTCTCCAAAGGTACTTGTTAGGTTGGCGTATTTCGAGATTAGGATTTGTCACTCTGATTGTCGGAGAGGTATCTCTGGGCCCTCTCGATAATGCACATCACTTATGTAACGCCCCGGATTCGATGCGCCAGGTGTCTGCCAGTTATTCGCCGTCATTGCCATGTCATTTGATTGCGTGTTGTATTTTGCCATGTCATCATCTGCATTTCATCTGCATGTTTTTCAAAACTTGCATCCGTTCGGGTTCCCCCGGTTCTCTCCGTTGTCCGTTCGGAGTCCAGACATCTCGCCGTGCCCCATCGCCCCTCTCAGACCTTGTTTCCTGAGCGAGATAAAAAGGTTCTCGGAATGGGTCGGTATTTGCCGAGTGGCCTTGGTATAGCACCGACAGACCGCCCGTCAAATTTCGTTCCATTTGGAGGTCGTTTGATGCCCCAATGGTTAACCAGGTAGCCACAAAAGCCCCTTCTCTTTGCAGCATAGCACCCCTTCACCACAGCCCACTAGCCCATCCTAACCCCCTCCATCCTCTCGGTTCGATCACGATCGTGTGGGCGAAAACCGCACCTTATTTGAACTCTCCTAGCTCCATTTACCTATATATATGTGCATCCCCCCGATTTTCGCGTAGACCAAACCCTAGCAAACTCCTCCCCGCGCCGCCGGACGTGTCCACGCCGGCCGGACATGTCCGTGCCGCCGCCCGCAGCCAATCGCCTCCTGTCACGTGTTCCCCGCGCCTCCTCTCTCTCCTCCCCGCCGCCGCGGCCCTGCAGGCCCAGGCGCGGCCCGCGCGAAGCCCACCGCCGGAGCCCCGGGCCCGAGCGCCCCGGATCGCCCCGCGCCTACCGTTTCCCCGCCGCCTGCACCGCCGCCTCCTCGCCGGTCGCCGCCGCCCTTCGTCGGCGCTCGCCTCCGCCGGCGCCCCATCGCCGCCCCGGACGCCCCTCGTCCCCGCCGCCAAGCTCGCCGCCCGCAGCTGTCGTGCGCCGCCTCCGGCCTCCCTGCTCCGCCATGGGAGGCCGGCTCCCCGCCGCCGCGCGCCTCCCACGCCGCCGGCGAGCTCTAGCTCGAACCTCGCCCCGCCTCCGGCCTCCTGCCTCGTCGCCGGCCATCGTTCCGGCCACCCCGCGCGCCGTCCCGTCACCGGATCCGGGCGGGTGGATGAGATCCACCCGTCCCGCAATCCAAACAGGCGCCTGGAACCGCCCCGTCCTGGATCTCCTCATCCCGCACCGTTCCGTCCAACTTTTCCCGCGAGGTGAAATTAGCTAAGTCCCTGAGTTTTTCATATTGTGTGTGCATCTTCATCATGTGATAAATTCATGTGTGCTACTCCGTTTTGTGCGTGTGATATATCAAAATGTTCATTGTGAGATACTCTTCATTTGTTCCATTGTGCCATGCTTGTTTGAGTTCATCTTGATGCTCTAATCATCGTTGCGAGAGTGCTATATGATGTTAATTGCTGTCTGTTAACAGAACTTGATGATTTGTAATTTTTGTTGCATTTGATGTGTGCATCTTATGAGCATGAGCTCTACATGAGTTTTGAACTACATCATGCCATCTTTGCTGTGGTGCCATTCATGTATTTTTGTGAGTCTTTTAGTGAGTGCATCAAGCTTATTAATTAGGGTACTTCTTTTTGCTGTTTTGCTAGGCTGAATCTGTTATATCATGATTCTATGTAAACCTGCTGCTACAAGTCATTCTAAGCTTAATTAGGGTACTTGCTGTTGCTGTTTTGCTAGGCTGAATCTGCTATATCATGATTCTATGTAAACCTGCTGCTACAAGTCATTCTATGCATAATCTGGGGATGTTAACTAAGGATGTTTTGTTATACATGTCATGCTCTATCCATCAATGCCCCTGGTTGCATTTATAGCCTGCTGTAGTTTGTTGTAATCTTGCTCCAAACTTGCTAAATAATGCTGCTGTCAGCATGTTAACATTAAGTTCAGTTTTGCCATGTGTTTTGCTAGTGATCCATGCAACCTATTAACTTGAACTTGTCATGCTTAGCTTCATAAATATGTATTCTTACTGTTGGTCACCTTGTCATGCCATGTATTGCTCTGTGGTGAGTATTACAAGCTCACCAACATGCCTACTTATCGTTGTTTCTGCCATGTCTGAATCTGTCATATCACTTGCCATGTTTGCATGGATGCCACCGTCTTTTCTGTTGATGTTTGGAATTAGTTCAGTAAGGGAGATTTGTTCTTTGTCTTTAGTAGTAGCATGCCATGCCTTTGTTTGCCATGATAAGTTCCTGTATCATGTTGTTTGATAGCTCTAAACATTGCAACCTGATGTTATTTCTGCTAAGTCTGTAAACTGTTATTGCTTGCAATCTCGCCATGTGTTTTTGAGCATGTTCTAGTGATTTATGGAGATAGCTAAGTGTTCATGTTTTGTTATGCTTTACCTGTACTTCATGCCCATGCCTTTTGTTCTTATGTTGAGGTGCTGTAGCATATTGTTTTGATGCTTGCAAGATGCCTAGTTGCTGTTTTGGACAGCTTGTCCTTTAAACTTGTTTAGAGTGTATGTGTTGAACCGTTGCTCCGTTTTGAGTGTGCTCTATATGAAACTTGCTTGATTTTGCATGTAGTTTCATATTATCATGTTGCATCCTTGTTTTGAGGTGTTTGCTTGATGTTTGTATGCATTTTGCATCAATGCCATGTTTAACTTGTTTTGCTCATATCTTCTAGGTCGTAGCTCCAAATCTAATGAACTTTATATGTAACTTGACTAGAATCTCGTGTAGATTATCTTGGTGCATATTAACTTGCTATTTAACAACTTGAACATAAGGTTTATTCAGATCTGGACCAATTTCGAAATTTGCATATGAGGACTTACCAGAATTGTTATATGTTGTTCACGGCCTCATTTAAACTTGCCTTGATGTGTTGCTCTTGTTTGCATCATTTCTTGCCATGAGTAGCTTCATGTAGCCTTTGTCATGCATCATACTTGGTTGTGTGTCATTCCTTGTTCTTGTGTGGTGTGTTTACCATGTTGTGTGCTTCTTCTCGATAGTTCCTGTTTTGTTGCGATCGTGAGGATTCGTTCGTCTACGCTTGGTTCGGCTTCATCTGTTCATCTTATTCATGGACTCTTTCTTCTTCCTAGCGGGATTTCAGGCAAGATGACCGCTACCCTGGATCTCACTACTATCATTGCTATGCTAGATGCTTCGTTCTATCGCTATGTTGCGCCATCTATCTTTTGTTCTTCAAGCCTCCCATTTGCCATGTCAACCTCTAACCTTTTTCACCCTTCCTAGCAAACCATTGCTTGGCTATGTTACCGCTTTGCTCAACCCTCTTACAGCGTTGCTAGTTGCAGGTGAAGTTGAAGATTGCTCCATGGTGGACAGGATTATGTTGGGATATCACAATGTCTCTTATTTAATTAATGCATATATATATACTTGGTAAAGGGTGGAAGACTCGGCCTTATGCCTGGTGTTTTGTTCCACTCTTGCCGCCCTAGTTTCTGTCATATCGGTATTATGTTCCCGGATTTTGCGTCCCTAACGCGGTTGGGTGATTTATGGGACCCCCTTGACAGTTTGCTTTAAATAAAACTCCTCCAGCAAGGCCCAACCTTGGTTTTACCATTTGCCTCACCACCACCTACTTTTCCCTTGGGAGTCGCTCTCTCGAGGGTTATCTTTATTTTAGCCCCCCCGGGCCAGTGCTTCTCTAAGTGCTGGTCCGAACCAAGCAACCTGCGGGGCCACCTCGGGGAAACTCGAAGTCTAGTTTTACTCATAGCTTGACTTATCCGGTGTTGCCCTGAGAACGAGATATGTGCAGCTTCTATCGCGATTGTCGGTGCATCGGGCGGCTTTGCTGGTCTTGTTTTACCATTGTCGAAATGTATTGTAAACCGGGATTCCGAGTCTGACCGGGTCTTCCTGGAAGAAGGTATATCCTTCGTTGATCGCGAGAGCTTATCATGGGCTAAGTTGGGACACCCCTGCAAGGTATAAACTTTCGAGAGTCGTGCCCGCGGTTATGTGGCAGATGGGAATTTGTTAATGTCTGGTTGTAGATAACTTGACACCAGATCCGAATTAAAACGCATTAACCATGTGTGTAGCTATGATGGTCTCTTTTCGGCGGAGTCCGGGAAGTGAACACGGTTTTGGGTTATGTTTGACGTAAGTAGGAGTTCAGGATCACCTCTTGATCATTGCTAGCTTCACGACCGTTCCGTTTGCTCTTGTCTCGCTCTTATTTGCGTATGTTAGCCACCATATATGCTTAGTCGCTATTGCAACCTCACCACTTTACCCCTTCCTTACGCATTAAGCTTTGCTAGTCTTGATACCCATGGTAATGGGATTGCTGAGTCCTCGTGGCTCACAGATTACTACAAAAATAGTTGCAGGTATAGGTTATGCGATGATCTTGATGCGAGAGCGATGTTTGCTTGTTTTGGAGTTCTTATTCGGCTCCTTCTTCGATTAGGGGATAGGTTCCAGGTCGGCAGCCTGGGCTAGCAGGGTGGATGTCGTTTGAGTTTCTGTTTGTGTTTCATCCATAGTCGGATGGTGCTCTTATGTAAGATGATGTTGTTTCGTGTGGCATTGTATGCCTTTTGTATGTATCCCCATCTATTATGTAATGTTGATGTAATGATATCCACCTTGCAAAAGTGTTTCAATATGCGGTTCTATCCTTGGTGGGACCTTCGAGTCTCTTTAGGACAGTATCGCATATTGGGCGTGACAAGTTGGTATTAGAGCCTTGACCGACCTTAGGAGCCCCCCTTGTTTGATCGTGTAGTTTGGCTGTTGTTGAGTCTAGAAGAAAACTGTTTTCGGAGTCTAGTTATATCGGAGAGTAGGAATTCTTTTTACTCCTCAGCCCCTTCATCGCTCTGGTGAGGAATCTTGACGTAGGTGTTTTGACTTACTCCTCTTCCCCTTCAATTTTTTCTTAAGGATCACGTAGTTGGTTTTTTGATCGTTGTTGGTTCTCAGCTCTTTTTATCCGGTGCTTTTCTCGTCAAGGTGATTCGACCCTCTCCATCTTTGCCAAGTTTCATCCTCAGTTGTTTTCTTTTTCACACCCGCCCACCCTTTTCTTCTCGGAGCCGGAGTCCGTATTCGAGTATCCATCCTACTCGTGCGAAGTCTTTGCCTTCTTTCTTCAATGTTTTCAATCGGTCTTTTTCTTCAAGATATTCGTCGGTTTCCCCTTCCAAGTTACCTTTGTTTTCCCGCCCTCCCACCCTCTTCTTCCCGGAGCCTGAGTCTCTTTCGAGCATCAATTTCTTTCATGCGGAACCTCTTCAGTCTTTCGTAAATTATTTCAATCGGTGAATTCTTGTCTCGTTCGTCATTCTTCATCTCTTTTCCTTTCCGGTGGATTCAATTCAAGTTTTTTGGGTTGATCACAGTCTTTTCCTTGGTTAAAGTGTTCCCCTTGCTTGTTTGCCTCTCACCATTCAATCATTCCGGAGTTTAGAAGACATCTCAGGAGATTCGTCTGTGTTCCAATTAATTTGAGGTCGTCACCTCATTCAAATATTTCAATCATTCTTGTGCATCATATATCTCTTCAACAATCCTTTTCAACGGTGTTTTCCTTTAGTGGGCCCTAACCCATAGGTTTTTTCCCAGAATCTTACCTGAATCTTCTAATTCTCTCGGACTTATTCTCAATTCTTTTCAAGTGTGACATAAGAATGAATTTCATCTGTCAGATGCCTTTCCAAGATCGATTTCAAATCATTTTCATTGTTGCCTCAACCTCTTCGTTTTTTTCGTTCTCCCGGAGTATCTCAGCAATTTTGATGGTGTTTCTCGTCGTCATTTGAAGACCGAAGAAGAGTTTTTCCTCTAAATCTTGTCCATTCTCTCAACGTTTCGTGGTTCTAGCTTCACGTTATCCTATCGAATTATTCCATTTGTCTGATATTCTTTTCTTACCCATCCGGAGTATGTCAGGAGTTGTTTTTTTCATTTCTTTTCACCGGAGGCCATCATTCCAGAACAATTCTTGTCCTCACATTTCAGCTACCGATATCCAATTATCCCGGTGCTTCGTTCAAGTGTTCCTTAATCAGCTTATGATCTCTTTGTCCTTTTGCATCTAAATTTCCTCTAGCATATTTGTTCTTCTACTTCTTCCCGGTGATTCATTCTCTTCCATCAGTCATTTTTGAATTTTACGGTGGTTCATTCAAGATTCTTTTTCTTTTATTATCATAGTAATTCATTCGTTCTTTTCAATCCTACCGGTGGTTCATGAAGACCTTCTCAAGTTGGCGCTATATCTCTCTTCGATCCTTTTCAAGAAGAATAAGTATTATGTAAAAACCATTGCTTGTCATCAATTTAAGTTGATGAAGGATAAACATACAATAAATCTTATTTTTATTTCATCCAAGCGAGTAATCCCTCCATTAGAGTTTGTTCTTGATGAATAAATTCTAGTTCCAAGTGTTTTCATCTCCGGAGTTAAAAACTTCCTCCGCCATTTCGTCGGAACCTCCATCCAAGTCATCGCAAGGCTCATCTTATTCTTTTTTCCTTCATTCTATCTCATCATCCTTTTGTCACCGGAGTTCTTCATGGTGGTTCTTCATGATTTAATTTATTCTTCAAGAGTTCATCAAGTATCATTCCATCCTCTCAAGTTCATGTTCTATTCTTTCCATGTTCAGTCAGAGTTCTGCCTAAATCCTTTCAGTCTTATTCGTTTCTTATCTCGTTCTACCCGGAGTGGTTTCATAGTCTATCTGATTCCGTGAGCTTTCGATTCCCGTCATTCTCGTTGTTCCTCTTTTCTTCTCGAGTGCTCTCGATTGTTTGCTTCTTCTCTTGAGTTCTTGTTTCACCTCATCCCTTTTCCCTTCCGTCTCGGTCCTAAGATCTCGGGACGACATCTCTTGTTAGTGGAGGAGTGTTGTAACGCCCCGGATTCGATGCGCCAGGTGTCTGCCAGTTATTCACCATCATTGCCATGTCATTTGATTGCATGTTGTATTTTGCCATGTCATCATCTACATTTCATCTGCATGTTTTTCAAAACTTGCATACGTTCGGGTTCCCCCGGTTCTCTCCATTGTCCGTTCGGAATCCAGACCTCTCGCCGTGCCCCGTCGCCCCTCTCAGACCTTGTTTCGTGAGCGGGATAAAAACGTTCTCGAAATGGGTCGGTATTTGCCGAGTGGCCTTGGTATAGAACAGACAGACCACCCGTCAAATTTCGTTCCATTTCGAGGTCGTTTGATGCCCCAATGGTTAACCGGGTAGCCGCAAAAGCCCCTTCTCTTTGCAGCCCAGCACCCCTTCACCACAGCCCATTAGCCCATCCTAACCCCCTCCATGTTCTCGGTCATTCGATCACGATCGTGTGGGCGAAAACCGCACCATTTGGACTCTCCTAGCTCCCTCTACATATATATATGTGCATCCCCCGATTTTCGCGCAGACAAAACCCTAGCAAACTCCTCCCCACGCCGCCGGACGCGTCCACGCCGGCCGGACATGTCCGCGTCGCCACCCGCAGCCAATCGCCTCCTCTTTCTTCTCCCCGCCACCGTGGCCCGCGCGAAGCCCGCCGCCGGAGCCCCGGGCCCGTGCGCCCCAGATCACCCTGCGGCTCCCGTTTCCCCGCCGCCTGTGCCGCCGCCTCCTCGCCGGTCGCCGCCGCCCTTCGCCGGCACTTGCCTCCGCCGGCGCCCCCTCGTCCCCGCCGCTAAGCTCGCCGCCCGCAGCTGCCGTGCGCCGCCTCTGGCCTCCCTGCTCTACCATCGGAGGCCGGCGCCCCGCCGCCGCGCTCCTCCCGCGCCGTCGGCGAGCTCCAGCTCGGACCTCGCCCCGCCTCCGGCCTCCCGCCTCGTCACCGGCCGTCGTTCCGGCCACCCCGCGCGCCGCCCCATCGCCGGATCCGGGCAGGTGGATGAGATCCACCCGTCCCGCGATCCAAACGGGCGCCTGGAACCGCCCCGTCCTGGATCTCCTCATCCCGCACCGTTCCGTCCAACTTTTCCCGCGAGGTGAAATTGGCTAAGTCCCTGAGTTTTTCATATTGTGTGTGCATCTTCATCATGTGATAACTTCATGTTGCTGCTCCGTTTTGTGCGTGTGATATATCAAACCGTTCATTGTGAGATGCTCTCCATTTTGTTCCATTTTGCCATGCTTGTTTCAGTTCATCCTTATGCTCTAATCATCGTTGCAAGAGTGCTATATGATGTTAACTGCTGTCTCTTAACAGAACTTTATGATTTGTCATTTTTGTTGCATTTGATGTGTGCATCCTATGAGCATGAGCTCTACATGAGTGTTTAACTACATCATGACATCTTTTCTGTGGTGCCATACATGTATTTTGTGAGTCTTGTAGTGAGTGCATCAAGCTTGTTAAGTAGGGTACTTGCTGTTGCTGTTTTGCTAGGCTGAATCTGCTATACCATCATGCTATGTAAACCTGCTGCTACAAGTCATTGTATGCATAATATGAAGATGTTCACTAAAGATATTTTGTTATAGATGTCATGCTCTATTCATCCATGCCCCTGGTTGAATTTATAGCCTGCTGTAGCTTGTTGTAATCTTGATCCAAACTTGCTAAATAATGCTGCTGTCAGCCTGTTAACATTAGGTTCAGTTTTGCCATGTGTTTTGCTAGTGATACATGCATCCTATGAACTTGCTCTTGCCATGCTTAGCTTCATAAATATGTATTTTTATAGTTGGTCACCTTGTCATGCCATGTATTGCTCTGTGGTGAGTGGTACAAGCTCACCAACATGCCTACTTATCGTTGTTCCTGCCATGTCTGAATCTGTCATATCACTTGCCATGTTTGCATGGATGCCACCATCTTTTCTGTTGATCTTTGGAATTAGTTCAGTAAGGGAGATTTGTTCTTTGTCTTTAGTAGTAGAATGCCATGCCTTTGTTTGCCATGATAAGTTCCTGTATCATGTTGTTTAATAGCTCTAAACATTGGAACCTGATGTTATTTCTGCTAAGTCTGTAAACTGTTATTGTTTGCAATCTCGCCATGTGTTTTTGAGCATGTTCTAGTATGGAGATAGCTAAGTGTTCATGTTTTGTTATGCTTTACCTGTACTTCATGCCCATGCCTTTTGTTCTTATGTTGAGGTGCTGTAGCATATTGTTTTGATGCTTGCAAGATGCCTAGTTGCTGTTTTGGACAGCTTGTCCTATAAACTTGTTTAGAGTGTATGTGTTGAACCGTTGCTCCGTTTTGAGTGTGCTCTATATGAAACTTGCTTGATTTTGCATGTAGTTTCATATTATCATGTTGCATCCTTGTTTTGAGGTGTTTTCTTGATGTTTGTATGCATTTTGCATCAATGCCATATTTAACTTGTTTTGCTCATATCTTCTAGGTCGTAGCTCCAAATCTAATGAACTTTGTATGTAACTTGACTAAAATCTCGTGTAGATCATCTTGGTGCATCTTAACTTGCTATTTAACAACTTGAACATAAGGTTTATTCAGATCTGGACAAATTTCGAAATTTGCATATGAGGACTTACCGGAATTATTATATGTTATTCCCGGCCTCATTTAAACTTGCCTTGATGTGTTGCTCTTGTTTGCATCATCTCTTGCCATGAGTAGCTTCATGTAGCCTTTGTCATGCATCATACTTGGTTGTGCGTCATGCCTTGTTCTTGTCTGGTATGTTTACCATGTTTTGTGCTTCTTCTCGATAGTTCCTGTTTCGTTGCGATCGTGAGGATTTTCGTTCGTCTACGCTTGGTTCGGCTTCATCCGTTTGTCTTCTTCATGGACTCGTTCTTCTTCCTAGCGGGATTTCAGGCAAGATGACCACTACCCTGGATCTCACTACTATCATTGTTATGCTAGTTGCTTCCTTCTATCACTATGTTGCGCTACCTATCTTTTGTTCTTCAAGCCTCCCATTTGCCATGTCAACCTCTAACCTTTTTCACCCTTCCTAGCAAACCATTGCTTGGCTATGTTACCGCTTTGCTCAGCCCTCTTATAGCGTTGCTAGTTGCAGGTGAAGTTGAAGATTGCTCCATGGTGGACAGGATTATGTTGGGATATCACAATATCTCTTATTTAATTAATGCATCTATATACTTGGTAAAGGGTGGAAGACTCGGCCTTATGCCTGGTGTTTTGTTCCACTCTTGCCGCCCTAGTTTCTGTCATATCGGTATTATGTTCCCGGATTTTGCGTCCCTAACGCGGTTCGGCGATTTATGGGACCCCCTTGACAGTTTGCTTTAAATAAAACTCCTCCAGCAAGGCCCAACCTTGGTTTTACCATTTGCCTCACCACCACCTACTTTTCCCTTGGGAGTCGCTCTCTCGAGGGTTATCTTTATTTTAGCCCCCCCCGGGCCAGTGCTTCTCTAAGTTCTGGTCTGAACCAAGCAACCTGCGGGGTCACCTCGGGGAAACTCGAAGTCTAGTTTTACTCGTAGCTTGACTTATCCGGTGTTGCCCTGAGAACGAGATATGTGCAGCTTCTATCGGGATTGTCGGCGCATCGGGCGGCTTTGCTGGTCTTGTTTTACCATTGCCGAAATGTCTTGTAAACCGGGATTCCGAGTCTGACCGGGTCTTCCTAGGAGAAGGTATATCCTTCGTTGATCGCGAGAGCTTATCATGGGCTAAGTTGGGACACCCCTGCATGGTATAAACTTTCGAGAGTCGTGCCCGCGGTTATGTGGCAGATGGGAATTTGTTAATGTCCGGTTGTAGATAACTTGACACCAGATCCGAATTAAAACGCATCAACCATGTGTATAGCCATGATGGTCTCTTTTTGGCGGAGTCTGGGAAGTGAACACGGTTTTGGGTTATGTTTGACGTAAGTAGGAGTTCAGGATCACATCTTGATCATTGCTAGCTTCACGACCGTTCCGTTTGCTCTTGTCTCGCTCTTATTTGCGTATGTTAGCCACCATATATGCTTAGTCGCTATTGCAACCTCACCACTTTACCCCTTCCTTACGCATTAAGCTCTGCTAGTCTTGATACCCATGGTAATGGGATTGCTGAGTCCTCGTGGCTCACAGATTACTACAAAAATAGTTGCAGGTATAGGTTATGCGATGATCTTGATGCGAGAGCGATGTTTGCTTGTTTTGGAGTTCTTATTCGGCTCCTTCTTCGATCAGGGGATAGGTTCCAGGTCGGCAGCCTGGGCTAGCAGGGTGGATGTCGTTTGAGTTTCTGTTTGCGTTTCATCCGTAGTCGGATGGTGCTCTTATGTAAGATGATGTTGTATTCGTGTGGCATTGTATGCCTTTTGTATGTATCCCCATCTATTATGTCATGTTGATGTAATGATATCCACCTTGAAAAAGCGTTTCCATATGCGGTTCTATCCTTGGTGGGACCTTCGAGTCTCTTTAGGATAGTATCGCACATTGGGCGTGACAACGTAAGCCTTGCAAACATTGTAATTAATGAGTTATTTGCGAGAAGATGTATTATGGAACGAGTAAAGAGACTTGTCGGTAACGAGATTGAACTAGGTATTGAGATACCGACGATCGAATCTCGGGCAAGTAACATACTGATGACAAAGGGAACAACGTATGTTGTTATGCGGTCTGACCAATAAAGATCTTCGTAGAATATGTGTGAACCAATATGAGCATCCAGGTTCCGCTATTGGTTATTGACCGGAGACGTGTCTCGGTCATGTCTACATAGTTCTTGAACCCGTAGGGTCTGCACGCTTAACGTTACGATGACAGTTATATTATGAGTTTATATGTTTTGATGTACCAAAGGTTGTTCGGAATCCCGGATGTGATCATGGAAATGACGAGGAGTCTCGAAATGGTTGAGACATGAAGATTGATATATTGGAAGCCTATGTTTGGATATCAGAAGTGTTCCGGGTGAAATCGGGGTTTTACCGGAGTACCGGGAGGTTACCGAAACCCCCCCGTGAGGTTAATGGGCCTTAGTGGCCCTTTACGGAGAAGAGGAGAGGCGCCCAGGGCTGGGCCGCGCGCCCCTCCCCCTAGTATGAATAGGACAAGGAGAGGGGGGCGGCGCCCCCTTCCTTCCTCCGTCCCTCCTCTTTCCCCCCTCCCAAGTCCTAATCCAACTAGGAAAGGGGGGGACTCCTACTCCCGATGGGAGTAGGACTCCTCCCGGCGCGCCTCTCCCCTTGGCCGGCCGTAGCCCCCCTTTGCTCCTTTATATACGGGGGCAGGAGGGCACCCCAGAGACACAACAATTGATCGTTTGATCTTTTAGCCATGTGCGGTGCCCCCCTCCACCATAGTCCACCTCGATAATACTGTAGTGGTACTTAGGCAAAGCCCTGCGTCGGTAGAACATCATCATCGTCACCATGCCGTCGTGCTGACGAAACTCTCCCTCAACACTTGGCTGGATCAGAGTTCGAGGGACGTCATCGGGCTGAACGTGTGCTGAACTCGGAGGTGTCGTACGTTTGGTACTTGATCGGTCAGATCGTGAAGACGTATGACTACATCAATCGCGTTGTGCTAACGCTTCCGCTTACGGTCTACAAGGGTATGTAGACAACACTCTCCCCTCCCGTTGCTATGCATCACCATGATCTTGCGTGTGCGTAGGAATTTTTTTTGAAATTACAACATTCCCCAACAGTGGTATCAGAGCCAGGTTTTATGCGTGGATGTCATATGCACGAGTAGAACACAAGTGAGTTGTGGGCGATATAAGTCATATTGCTTACCAGCATGTCATACTTTGGTTCAGCGGTGTTGTGAGATGAAGCGGCTTGGACCGACATTATGTGTACGCTTACGCGAGACTGGTTTCACCGCCACGAGCACTAGTTGCTTAAAGGTGACCGACGGGTGTCTGTCTCTCTCACTTTAGTTGAACCGAGTATGGCTACGCCCGGTCCTTGTGAAGGTTAAAACAGCACCAACTTGACAAATTATCGTTGTGGTTTTGATGCGTAGGTAAGAACGGTTCTTGCTCAGCCCGTAGCAGCCACGTAAAATTTGCAACAACAAAGTAGAGGACGTCTAACTTGTTTTTGCAGGGCATGCTGTGATATGATATGGTCAAGACATGATGCTAAATTTTATTGTATGAGATGATCATGTTTTGTAACCGAGTTATCGGCAACTGGCAGGAGCCATATGGTTGTCGCTTTATTGTATGCAATGCAATCGCCCTGTAATGCTTTACTTTATCACTAAGCGGTAGCGATAGTCGTAGAAGCATAAGATTGGCGAGACGACAACGATGCTACGATGGAGATCAAGGTGTCGCACCGGTGACGATGGTGATCATGACGGTGCTTCGAAGATGGAGATCACAAGCACAAGATGATGATGGCCATATCATATCACTTATATATTGATTGCATGTGATGTTTATCTTTTTGCATCTTATCTTGCTTTGATTCACGGTAGCATTATAAGATGATATCTCACTAAATTTCAAGATAAAAGTGTTCTCCCTGAGTATGCACCGTTGCCAAAGTTCGTCGTGCCCAGACACCACGTGATGATCGGGTGTGATAGGCTCTACGTCCATCTACAATGGGTGCAAGCCAGTTTTGCACACGTAGAATACTCAGGTTAAACTTGACAAGCCTAGCATATGCAGATATGGCCTCGGAACACTGAGACCGAAAGGTCGAGCATGAATCATATAGTAGATATGATCAACATAATGATGTTCACCATTGAAAGCTACTCCATTTCACGTGATGATCGGTTATGGTTTAGTTGATTTGGATCACGTGATCACTTAAAGGATTAGAGGGATGTCTATCTAAGTGGGAGTTCTTTAGTAATATGATTAATTGAACTTAAATTTATCATAAACTTAGTACCTGATAGTATCTTGCTTGCCCATGTTGATTGTAGATAGATGGCCTGTGTTGTTGTTCTATTGAATTTTAATGCGTTCCTTGAGAAAGCAAAGTTGCAAGATGATGGTAGCAATTACACGGACGGGGTCCATACCTTGAGGATTATCCTCATTGCTGCACAGAAGAATTACGTCCTGGAAGCACCGCTGGGTGCCAGACCTGCTGCAGGAGCAACACCAGATGTTGTGAACGTCTGGCAGAGCAAAGCTGATGACTACTCGATAGTTCAGTGTGCCATGCTTTACGGCTTAGAACCGGGACTTCAACGACATTTTGAACTTCATGGAGCATATGAGATGTTCCAGGAGTTGAAGCTAATATTCCAAGCAAATGCCCGGATTGAGAGATATGAAGTCTCCAATAAGTTCTACAGCTGCAAGATGGAGGAGAATAGTTCTGTCAGTGAACATATACTCAAAATTTCTGGGTATAATAATCACTTGATTCAACTGGGAGTTAATCTTCCGGATGATAGCGTCATTGATAGAATTCTTCAATCACTGCCACCAAGCTACAAGAGCTTCGTGATGAACTATAACATGCAAGGGATGGATAAGATGATTCCCGAGCTCTTCAGAATGCTAAAGGCTGCGGAGGTAGAAATCAAGAAGGAGCATCAAGTGTTGATGGTCAACAAGACCACTAGTTTCAAGAAAAAGGGCAAAGGGAAGAAGAAGGGGAACTTCAAGAAGAACAGCAAACAAGTTGCTGCTCAGGAGAAGAAACCCAAGTCTAGACCTAAGCCTGAAACTGAGTGCTTCTATTGCAAGCAGACTGGTCACTAGAAGCGGAATTGCCCCAAGTATTTGGCGGATAAGAAGGATGGCAAGGTGAACAAAGGTATATGTGATATACATGTTATTGATGTGTACCTTACTAGAGCTCGCAGTAGCACCTTGGTATTTGATACTGGTTCTGTTGCTAATATTTGCAACTCGAAACAGGGACTACGGATTAAGCGAACACTGGCAAAGGACGAGGTGACGATGCACGTGGGAAATGGTTCCAAAGTCGATGTGATCGCGGTCGGCACGCTACCTCTACATGTACCTTCGGGATTAGTATTAGACCTAAATAATTGTTATTTGGTGCCAGCGTTCAGCATGAACATTATATCTGGATCTTGTTTAATGCGAGACGGTTATTCATTTAAATCAGAGAATAATGGTTGTTCTATTTATATGAGTAATATCTTTTATGGTCATGCACCCTTGAAGAGTGGTCTATTTTTGATGAATCTCGATAGTAATGATACACATATTCATAATGTTGAAGCCAAAAGATGTAGAGTTGATAATGATAGTGCAACTTATTTGTGGCACTGCCATTTAGGTCATATCGGTGTAAAGTGCATGAAGAAACTCCATACTGATGGACTTTTGGAACCACTTGATTATGAATCACTTGGTACTTGTGAACCGTGCCTCATGGGCAAGATGACTAAAACGCCGTTCTCTGGAACAATAGAGAGAGCAACAGATTTGTTGGCAATCATACATACAGATGTATGTGGTCCGATGAATGTTGAGGCTCGTGGCGGATATCGTTATTTTCTCACCTTCACAGATGATTTAAGCAGATATGGGTATATCTACTTAATAAAACATAAGTCTGAAACATTTGAAAAGTTCAAAGAATTTCAGAGTGAAGTTGAAAATCATTGTAACAAGAAAATAAAGTCTCTACGATCTGATCGTGGAGGAGAATATTTGAGTTACGAGCTTGGTCTACATTTGAAACAATGCGGAATAGTTTCTCAGGTCACGCCACCCGGAACACCACAGCGTAATGGTGTATCCGAACATCGTAATCGTACTTTACTAGATATGGTGCGATCTATGATGTCTCTTACTGATTTACCGCTATCGTTTTGGGGTTATGCTTTAGAGACGGCCGCATTCACATTAAATAGGACACCATCAAAATCCGTTGAGACAAAGCCTTATGAACTATGGTTTGGCAAGAAACCAAAGTTGCCGTTTCTTAAAATTTGGGGTTGCGATGCTTATGTGAAAAAGCTTCAACCTGATAAGCTCGAACCCAAATCGGAGAAATGTGTCTTCATAGGATACCCAAAGGAGACTGTTGGGTACACCTTCTATCACAGATCCAAAGGCAAGACATTCGTTGCTAAAAATGGATCCTTTCTAGAGAAAGAATTTCTCTCAAAAGAAGTGAGTGGGAGGAAAGTAGAACTTGATGAGGTAACTATACCTGCTCCCTTATTGGAAAGTAGTTCATCACAGAAACCAGTTCCTGTGACATCTACACCAATTAATGAGGAAGTTAATGATGATGATCATGGAACTTCAGATCAAGTTATTACTGAACCTCGTAGGTCAAACAGAATAAGATCCGCACCAGAGTGGTACGGTAATCCTGTTTTGGAGGTCATGCTACCGGATCATGATGAACCTACGAACTATGAAGAAGAAATGGTGAGCCCAGATTCCGCAAAATGGCTTGAAGCCATGAAATCTGAGATGGCATCCATGTATGAGAACAAAGTATGGACTTTGGTTGACTTGCCCGATGATCGGCAAGCAATTGAGAATAAATGGATCTTCAAGAAGAAGACTGACGCTGATGGTAATATTACTGTCTACAAAGCTCGACTTGTTGCAAAAGGTTTTCGACAAGTTCAAGGGATTAACTACGATGAGACCTTCTCACCCGTAGCGATGCTTAAGTCTATCCAAATCATGTTAGCAATAGCCGCATTTTATGATTATGAAATTTGGCAAATGGATGTCAAAAACTGCTTCCTGAATGGATTTCTGGAAGAAAAGTTGTATATGATGCAATCGGAAGGTTTTGTCGATCCAAAGGGAGCTAACAAAGTGTGCAAGCTCCAGCGATCCATTTATGGACTGGTGCAAGCCTCTCGGAGTTGGAATAAACGCTTTGATAGTGTGATCAAAGCATTTGGTTTTATCCATACTTTTGGATAAGCATGTATTTACAAGAAAGTGAGTGGGAGCTCTGTAGCATTTCTGATATTATATGTGGATGACATATTACTGATTGGAAATGATATAGAATTTCTGGATAGCATAAAGGGATACTTGAATAAGAGTTTTTCAATGAAAGACCTCGGTGAAGCTGCTTAGATATTGGGCATTAAGATCTATAGAGATAGATCGAGACACTTAATTGGACTTTCACAAAGCACATACCTTGACAAAGTTTTGAAGAAGTTCAAAATGGATCAAGCAAAGAAAGGGTTCTTGCCTGTGTTACAAGGTGTGAAGTTGAGTAAGACTCAATGCCCGACCACTGCAGAAGATAGAGAGATAATGAAAGATGTTACCTATGCTTCAGCTATAGGCTCTATCATGTATGCAATGCTGCGTACCAGATCTGATGTGTGCCTTGCTATAAGTCTAGCAGGGAGGTACCAAAGTAACCCAGGAGTGGATCACTGGACAGCGGTCAAGAACATCCTGAAGTACCTGAAAAGGACTAAGGATATGTTTCTCGTTTATGGAGGTGACAAAGAACTCATCATAAATGGTTACGTTGATGCAAGATTTGACACTGATCTGGACAATTCTAAATCGCAAACCGGATACGTGTTTACATTAAACGGTGGAGCTGTCAGTTGGTGCAGTTCTAAACAAAGCGTCGTGGCGGGATCTACATGTGAAGCGGAGTACATAGCTGCTTCAGAAACAGCAAATGAAGGAGTCTGGATGAAGGAGTTCATATCCGATCTAGGTGTCATACCTGGTGCATCGGGTCCAATGAAAATCTTTTGTGACAATACTGGAGCAATTGCCTTAGCGAAGGAATCCAGATTTCACAAGAGAACCAAGCACATCAATAGACGCTTCAATTCCATTCAGGATTTAGTCCAGGTGGGAGACATAGAAATTTGCAAGATACATACGGATCTGAATGTTGTAGACCCGTTGACTAAGCCTCTTCCATGAGCAAAACATGATCAGCACCAAGACTCCATGGGTGTTAGAATCATTACTGTGTAATCTAGATTATTGACTCTAGTGCAAGTGGGAGACTGAAGGAAATATGCCCTAGAGGCAATAATAAAGTTATTATTTATTTCCTTATATCATGATAAATGTTTATTATTCATGCTAGAATTGTATTAACTGGAAACGTAATACATGTGTGAATACATAAACAAACAGAGTGTCACTAGTATGCCTCTACTTGACTAGCTCGTTAATCGAAGATGGTTATGTTTCCTAACCATAGACATGAGTTTTCATTTGATTAACGGGATCACATCATTAGGAGAATGATGTGATTGAGTTGACCCATTCCGTTAGCATAGCACCCAATCGTTTAGTATATTGCTATTGCTTTCTTCATGACTTATACATGTTCCTATGACTATGAGATTATGCAACTCCCGTTTATCGGAGGAACACTTTGTGTGCTACCAAACGTCACAACGTAACTGGGTGATTATAAAGGTGCTCTACAGGTGTCTCCAAAGGTACTTGTTGGGTTGGCGTATTTCCAGATTAGGATTTGTCACTCTCATTGTCGAAGAGGTATCTCTGGGCCCTCTCGGTAATGCACATCACTTAGGCCTTGCAAGCATTGTAACTAATGAGTTAGTTGCGAGATGATGTATTACGGAACGAGTAAAGAGACTTGCCGGTAACGAGATTGAACTAGGTATTGAGATACTGACGATCGAATCTCGGGCAAGTAACATACCGATGACAAAGGGAACAACATATGCTGTTATGCGGTCTGACCGATAAAGATCTTCGTAGAATATGTGGGTACCAATATGAGCATCCAGGTTCCGCTATTGGTTATTGACCGGAGACGTGTCTCGGTCATGTCTACATAGTTCTCGAACCCGTAGGGTCCGCATGCTTAACGTTACGATGACAGTTATATTATGAGTTTATATGTTTTGATGTACCGAAGGTTGTTCGGAGTCCCGGATGTTACCACGGACATGACGAGGAGTCTCGAAATGGTCGAGACATGAAGATTGATATATTGGAAGCCTATGTTTGGATATCGGAAGTGTTCCGGGTGAAATTGGGATTTTACCGGAATACTGGGAGGTTACCGGAACCCCCCGGGAGGTTAATGGGCCTTAGTGGGCCTTTACGGAGAAGAGGAGAGGCGCCCAGGGCTGGGCCGCGCGCCCCTCCCCCCTTGTCCGAATAGGACAAGGAGAGGGGGGCGGCTCTCCCCCCCCTTTCCTTCCTTTCTCCCTCCTCTTTCCCCCCTCCCAAGTCCTAATCCAACTAGGAAAGGGGGGGAGTCCTACTCCCGGTGGGAGTAGGACTCCTCCCGGTGCGCCTCTCCCCTTGGTCGGCCGCACCCCCCTTTGCTCCTTTATATACGGGGCAGGGGGGCACCCCAGAGACACAACAATTGATCGTTTGATCTTTTAGCCGTGTGTGGTGCCCCCCTCCACCATAGTCCACCTCGATAATACTGTAGCGGTGCTTAGGCAAAGCTGCATTGGTAGAACATCATCATCGTCACCACGCCGTCGTGCTGATGAAACTCTCCCTCAACACTCGGCTGGATCGGTGTTCGAGGGACGTCATCGGGCTGAACTTGTGCTGAACTCGGAGGTGTCGTACGTTCGGTACTTGATCGGTCGGATCGTGAAGACGTACGACTACATCAACCGCGTTGTGCTAACGCTTCCGTTTACGGTCTACAAGGGTATGCAGACAACACTCTCCCCTCTCGTTGCTATGCATCACCATGATCTTGCGTGTGCGTTGGAACTTTTTTGAAATTACTACATTCCCCAATACAATGACCATGAGGTCAACGCCCCCTCAAGATCTCCTTCCACAAGGAGTACGATCGTTTGTAGTTTGTTTTAATTTGCAATCTTCTTTTAGTTTGCAGTTGCACTTCATTTTTATCTACCATGTTTATGAACTATGTATGAGATCTTAGTTCCATGGTTCCTGATGAAATCGAGGGTTTGAATCTGGAGCGCGTTGGTGCCCGGGCGAACAAATGGGTCAACCAACTCTCTTGTCCATCGACACGTTCTGGGACATATAAGGGTGAAAATAACCCACTTTGATTGGAGATGCTCTGAGTGTCATGCCTCTACAAGCTACTAGGCATTCATATACTTGTGACATGTTTGCCACAAGGCGATTATGTTATCCACTCCTCCTGACATCGCCTAACTTGATCCCCCAGAGGCCACCTCCATCAGTTGAGCCTCCCAACACCATCAACATGTGAGTAGGCGATAGGGGTAACTAACATTTGTTTTTCTATTTGGAAACTAAGAGATCATATTTTCTACTTCTGAAGCTAGGTTACGTGATGTATAAGGTTTTACTTTCCATTGTTGATGAGTCTAATTGATACTGATTCATATTTGGTTGAAAGTTTTTCTAATTTGGCAATCTAGGGTACTCCCTCCACTGGTAGGTCATCGGCCTCCTCATCCTCTGCCGGTGGTGGTGTGCGGGGAGGCCCCGATCTATTGGCAGGAAGCCGTAGTTTCCACTGCCTTGGAGAATCAGGTATGCATCGGCTTGTTCATCACTTCGGCCCTTCTAACGATGGTGACAGCGGGGTTAAACAATGGTTCCTCCAACTTATTCTCCATACCTGGCGGTCCGTGCACCATCGATACAACGCCAAAATTGGATGGACATGTAGGTATTCATTGTTCACGAGTTTGGCCCTTTTGACGGCGATGTTTACTGAAGTCCCCTCCGGCTTTGGCCATGCGTGCGCCATCAAATCTAGTGACAAGATCGGGTGGATGGGTTTGCCTTTCTCTATGTGGAACTAGGGGGTTGCTTGGATCATTCTTAGTTCAGTATTGCTTCAGAAACAACAGGAAAACCTATGAAAGAATTTCCGTATTCACCCTGGACATATAAGAGTTCCGAATCAAATATATTTAGAAAGAGGGCCCACCGATTTGGTTTTCTTTTTAGTAGGGAGGACGCCAACTTTTAATCAACCCAATGTGGTCTTCTTCTTTAGGCCGTGGACTCTCTGGAGTTGACATCGCTTGCACTTCCCAATGGAGATCGGTGACTTCCGGCTACTTGTGTGGATACTACACTTTTTTTTCGTCGGCAACATCAGTGCGCCATAGGCATGTATGGGATGAAGAGGGTGAAGGATTCCCCAACGACTAGATTTTATTTCCTTCTTATGTTAGGTGTTTTATTGTAATGTTGTTGTTTGATTAATAGAGAGCTTCGGCTCCTTGGGGAAAAGTAAGTTTTTGAAATTTGTAGTTGAAATGGCAAGTGAAACTTGGCTTTGGGAGTGAAGATGTCGCTTTATAGTAAAATTTAAAATATTTCTTCCTCAATTTATTTTTTTGAAATCTTTATATTTGGTTGGCCAATACCTTGTCAACATTGGTATTTTGAGGAAAGGAAAGGAGCTGCGAGGTAATTCTGATGAAAAGGGAGGTTGTCAAAACCCGCTCATGTAGCGGCACACAAATTAGCCGCCATCGCCAATCATCACTTGGTGGGATGAGTGCTCCGGGACAGGCTCTTGGCTTCCCTCCTGAGTCGCCCGTGTCATCCCTTTGTCGTTCCTTTGTCGTCTTACAAGGACCACAATGAGATGGAGGAGTGGCGAAGACTCCTTCATTAGTCTCAACCATAGAGATCACCAGTGGTTAATGAGAACGCCTGATAAAGCCCCTCTTCGATAGAGGCAATCCCATCCATGGATGTGAAAAGTATTTGATTGTGTTGTACTAGGTCGACGCTGTATGGAACTTCTTGTAATCAGTACCCACGACAAGATATATGTTTTCCAAACTAGTATGTAAATCCACATGCTTGGTTATGTTGGTTTTGAACATCATAGGAGGTGAAAGTAAGTGCCATTTTCAAGATGAATTTGAAATATTTATGCAAACTGTAGATGCAATAAAGGAAAAAAATACACAAATTTACATGCCTCTTGCAAGCTAGGGACAAGATTTAAGTACAAATACAAAGCACATGTGTTTTTTTCAATTTAGTGTTAAATGAATAGAAGCATTAAAGTCTAATCGACAACGGAAGAACAAGAAACTCATCAAGAAGAAACTCTTCGTGGGCATTTCTTGTAACTATTATATATCTTTTTTTGCTTATACCTAAGATAGACCAACATTAACTGTAGAAAACTCTATCAAGATAACTATTAACCATATGTTTTAGAGCTCTCTGCAAACACATATATCTAAGGATATAAATAGATGAAAAAACACTCAAACACATGTATTGTCCATCTTAGTGGCATTCATGTGAGTCATGCTATTTTGTCCTTTCCATTTCACAACACACTTTGGATAAACAAACATGTATTTATAGTTCCAATGTTTTAACAAAACATAGTCTAAACTCAATGCAAATGTGTTTGTAATAATAGATGATAAAGTTGTATAACGTGTAACGACAAACCTAAATATTCAACATGGTATCTATGTGGTTAATTTTGCTAAGTGTAGTAAATGATTTGAAACATGCGCCAAAAAGATATTTGCCAATCATAAGGTCTTGTGTGAACAATTTAATTTACCACGCAATTCCAATTCAAATATTTAGCATGGTGGTTGCTAAGTATAACTAAATCGTTGATGACATAAGTTATGGTGCCATATATTTTTCTGATAAACTAGTAGTAATTTTTGAAAATTTATGGAGACAAGAGACATGAATTAGCATAGACAAACCTATATATTGGTCTGTAATAGTTAAATTGATAGTTAAGACTACAACTGGATAATTATTTTAGTATGGAATGCTAGACGTTGGTTGCACCAGAGTATGGAAGGAATGTATTTCATGACAAGATGGGGAAAATAATAAAAATATTTTTTTAGACATCAGAAAATCAAAATTACAACATAGTAATTATAACGAGGGACATTAACACTAACAAGCATACGCAGATTCATCACCCTGCTCTAACATTCCAATTCATTTTTAATCCTGGACTATCAAGGGTGATGGAATTTATCACTTGAAGAGATGAAAGTGAAATCACATGTAATTATTAGGAAATGACAAAAAAATAGTTTTATATACCTTGTATCTTTTTGGATCTTTTGTAGTCATCCAATAAATCAACTCCAATCCCACGTTATGCATCAGTTAGTGGATTTAACCTACAGACAATGTAATTCCTTCAATAGACATACTTCCGGATCCATGGAACTGCAACTTGAACAGAGAAAAAAAATCAAAGGATTAAATCGAAAAAGAAAGCGATAGAAATAGGTGGAGGCAATACAAGTCCACGGGGGTTTGTAGGATCTTAGCACCACTTTTTTTTGCGGGGGATCTTAGCACCACTTTGACCCTGCAGATCCCTTGGGGAGCGACAAAATATGAGTATGCATCCAGGGTTACACTGAACTGATTGCTAAAACTCATATTCATAGTGTTTAAAAGGAGGCAATAAAATTAATTCATGGCACCATCATGCTTCTAGGTTTATGAATCCTCACAAGATATGATCCGGGATAACCAGACAATACAAGTGCACATGCCTACATTGCCAAATGAAAATACAAGATGACCTGAATACAATCTTACAACATGCCCTGTGACACCTAAACTCCACGACAACGCCCTCAAGAGAAAAATAGCGAGAAGCATCGCCGCCGCCGAGCCCGAGACAGACTAGGTTCTTCATCCGGGCCCTTGCCATGAAGATGAGAACCACAACAACGTCCTCAAGAGGATAACAACACCCACAGGCATCGCTTCCATCAGCGCCAAAGCGTGGAACTTTCACTCGTCGGCTCACCCGTGCCACCATGAGGCACCCAGAACAGGCGCGGCCGGCCCACAGGCATCTGGACATCATCACTGTGACGACAGAGAACGAGCCCAAGCCACCTCCAATACGCCCCTTGCCGCCCACACGACCAAAAGGCATAGCCACCATCGCCGCTATGGCATCCCCTAGAGGGCCAACTATGTAGACCATCCTTTGGGGCCGCCGCCTAGGCATCCAAGGCTGAGACACAGTAAAGAAAAAACGACGTGATTCCTAATCTTCATTTCCCGCACGCGTACCCGCCGCTATATGCACAACGAGAGGTTTCCATATAGCTGCGCCCTGAAGCAAGACGCCAAGTGCAAACTTAGAAGCTACTCACGCCCCCGTGCAGTGAGTGCACCTTCGTACGTGCCGACGCAGGTCACCACTTCCATCATTCGGCCAGTCAAGATAAAGAACTAGGTTCAACCGCAAAAAAGAAAAAGGAAAAGAAAAAAGATAAAGATAAAGAACTAGGTTCCTAAATTATATCTCGTATTTTTTTTAATATTTTTCTGCAGAGAAGACAATCAAAAACATTAGCATCATGGTGACGAGCAGAGTGTGATGGATATCTTTTCTGAAACTGGCAAAGTTGAATGCAAGTACGGAGGAAGGATCCAAGAAATCGATGGAGGCAGATCAACTTCTTGCTGTTGATGATGACAATCTAACTGGATTGTTATGAGAAGAAAGAGGAAAAAGGAAGGCACCCACTTGTGTTGGTCACTCTGTAGTCTGTGCTAGTACAAGTCAAGAACCTTGACGCTGAAACAAGATTAAGCATGCAGTTCCAAGTTCTCAATCACAGCGATAATCCGGAGAATGTCCACGTTACCTACATCAATTACTACCCAAATGAGACTTGCAATCCAACCAAAACGTACGCCCCCAACGCCCGGTCCTTGACCGATTATAATTCCGAGTTTGAAGTTGCATTCTGTTTCCAGGAACCATCGTTCTAGCCAGCTTGTTTCGACAGAGAGAAACTCCGGTTGGTTTCGATGCTCGGGCGCGCGGGGTCCGCCAAGAAGGCGAGCAAGTTCGAGGACTCGGACAGCAGCAGCCGCATGTCACGACCCAGGTATTGATCGAGCACTGCTAACCTGATCTGAATGTGTCTCGTAGTAATGTCATGTTTAACTGCTTCAAGTTTGTGCCCTCACTGATCGAACTTCACTTCAGGGCCATGTCTGAGCTGCCGCACCGGGCCGCGACTCGCGTGCCCACGCGCCCGAGGACGGCGACTGTGGCCGTGGGCGCCGTGGCGAGTGGCGGCGTGCGTCCCCGTGGTGTCGGCGTCGGCCGAGGGGCGGCGCCTCGCAGCCCACTGCACGAGGTAAGCACGTTCTCGCGCGCGAACTGATCACTGCATTTACACCATGTACGTACAGTTAGAGACATGACACCTGACTTGATGCAACTCTGCATGGTGGTGGGTTTGCAGAAGAAACCCGCAGGTGCGGTCGCTGGTGGTGGCGGTGGTGCAGGGCCGCGGGCGGCGGAGCTGGAGGCCAAGCTGGGGAAGGCGCACGACCAGCTTGCAGCGATGCGGGAGCAGCTCGCGGCCGCCGAGAAGGCCAGGAAGGACGCGCGCGGCGCGTTCGCCGAGGCCAAGAAGCGGTTCGCCGCGAACGCGAAGAAGAGGGAAGCCGCCTCTTCGGTGCCGGCCGCACAGGATACCAATGTGCGGCCGCCAGAACAGAAGCAGCAGGAGGAGGAGGCAGAAGTTGTCGCAGAGGACGTTGTAAACGGCGACGGCGAGGAGACAAGTGGCATGGTCGACCGCGAGAACAATGAGTCCCGGGTTGAGGAGGTGGCCGAGAAGACGGCTGATAATGGCGATGAGGCGAGCAACAGTATTGCCGTCGTTGGAGACGACGATGGTGGCGATGAGGGGAACCTGGAGGCCGGCCAGCTGTGGACCAAGCTTGTGGCCAAAGACAGGGAGGTGTACGAGCTGAGGGCGAAGCTGATGCTGAAGGACATGGAGGTCGACGCGCAGAAATTGGAGCTGACGGCGAAGGACGCGAACATCGGCACGCTGGTGGCAGAGCTGGTCGCAAAGGACGCCTAGTTCGCCGCTCTCAGAGCCGAGAACTCCGAGCTGACGAAGACGGCCTCCGACGCCGCCGAGGCCGACAGGAAGACGACGGCCGCGAAGGCGAGGGAAGCCGAGCGCGCGCTGATGGACAGCGCGGCGCGTGAGGCCCGGCTGGGCGAGCGGCTGAGGGAGTCGGAGCGCGCGCGGGAGGCGCTGGAGGCCGAGGCGCGCCGCATCCGCGTCCAGAGAGAGCAGTGGCGCAAGGCGGCCGAGGAGGCCGCGGCGGTGCTCGGCGGCGCGGGTCACCACGTTGGCACGGAGGAGACGGACGAGGACAAGCAGCGGGACGCGGGAGAGGTGGACTCCGGTGTGAAGAGGAAGCCGGCCGGCGGCGCCGTGCGGCTGCTCGCCGACCTGTGGAAGAAGAGGGCGTCGAAGTGATCGGACCACACTTCGCGCGCGCATGGGTATTTGGCTATTTGCTGATGTGCTCGATCGATCGTACGTGTTTGTTTACCGTTCACAGTTTTTTTTAGATGATTTATTACTGTTGTTTCTTGTTGCGTGTTCGCTGTACCGTGCCACTATTATTTCGAGCCGCGAGACGCTGATTTACCGAGAGGAGGAACGAACACTGTGCCGCTGAATTAGTGACGATGAACACCAGAGCATTACCTGCTAAATTACGGCATTCTGTGTGCTGGATGTCTCCGATGCCCCGAGCCGCGAGACGCTGCATCTTATAGGGAGAACAAAAATCGTGGATACCGGAATTTTTTTGGGCATGAATTGCAGATGGGTGTGACTAGATCTCAACTAAGACGGAACCAAGTCTCAATCAAGTGACACAACATATAAAAGTGTTCCCCTAGAAAAAACATATAGAAGTGTTGGGATATTCTTATCATGTGAGTTGTGAGAACATGACCATTTGAAGCCTTTCAGGCAGACCAAAGAGGTGCATAAACCCACTACCCATTAGAGTTATGACATAGAGTCATTTTAGACTTTGCACGTGAGAGGATGGGAATCACCGCCAAGTGACCAAAATCACTCCAGTCTACATTGGAGAAGAAGAGAGAAAACAAGAGAGGAAGGAAAAGAGAGGAAGATTGAAAGAAGAAGCAAAGGGAGCTCATCCTTAAAGTTGTGATGGTCCAAATGTACTACCTTGTCTCCCGGATATCCACTTCGGTGCCCAGGCTCATCTGCTCCCGCTCAGAAAAAAAATCAAATAAATACTAGAAAAATTCAAAAAAAATCCAATTTTTTTTGGTGGTAGATAATTTGACGCGTGAGGTCCGCTCCAAAATTCAACTTATTTGGACATCTGAGTAACTCTCGGCAAAAAAGACAAATCGGATCAAAACAGTGCGTGAACAATAAACATTTTTACAGACCCTGATTTTGTCTTTTTTGCCAAGAGCTGCTCAAATTCTCAAATGAGTTAAATTTTGGAGTGGGCCTCACGCGTCAAATTATCTACCACCCCAAAAAATTGTTTTTTTTTGAATTTTTCTAGTATTTGTTTTGATTTTTTTCTAAGCGTGGGTGCAGATGAGCTCGAGAGCCAAAACTCCGCGCTCCTTGTCTCCTTCAAACTTCGGTTCCATCATCTTTGATGAGATGGTTTCAATTCCTAACTCTTGAGCCCCCAAATCTTGTTGTGCTCTTTCAAGATTTAGGAATCTTGATGTATGAGATCCTCTAGTGCTATCTAGAGACGAACTTGTTGTATCCCACGAACATCTAGAAGCGCTCACTCCGCCGCGCCCAACAATTCTTATTCACGGGAAAGACAACCGAAAGATTTGATTCGGACTTCGTAGAGCCGGTGCTGCTGCTGTCTGCATAGGGCCGTCCCCCACTCCCGTCCCGTGGTGCTAAGGGGTTTTGTTTTAGGAACAGACGGGTTCAGAACGTCATGAGGCAGTTCGGTCCATATCCGGTGTGGGCGTTAGAGCATTGATAGGACCTTTCCCTAGTACGAGAGGATTGGGAAGGACGCACCTCTGGTGTACTAGTATCGTGCCTACGTTAAAGCTGACCAGAGGGTAATCTTTCTCACATTCTGCCAAAGAAATTTTAAAAACCAGAAAACCTATAGGCTGACGCCAAATATTCCATCCAAAAAAAACGTATTTTGACTGTGCTTCTGGGAAAAAGGAGCAATATTGTATTCGTCTTCAAGAAAAACATAAATTGCGTTTTCATTATGGTCTGACAGAACGACAATTACTTAGATATGTACATATCGCTGGAAAAGCAAAAAGGTGCCCATTACGCCTTGCTCCAGTCGCAGTATAAAGAGAGACTAGAACCTACCGGGGAGCCCTCTGCAGAGTCCCTATCGTTGTTGCAACAATTACACATAGAGTTCCGGAATTTCACATTTGTGAAAACAATAATAATGAAATAGAATTTGGGTGGCTTCTACTCGTGGTTTCCCCCTCCAGTTAGGGGGGTTTCTACATAAAAATCGGGTGTCTTTTTGTTGATATGTTGTATAGAAAATCACTCCTACCACAAGACACTCAAAAGAGGAGCGTCTTGTCCGTTGAGTAACTAGTTTTATCTTCATATATGTTGTTGCATATGTTTTCTTGCATGCTAAGGAATGATCCTTGAGTTAGTGCATGATGTGGTGATGAGATTATTATATTTTAGCTGCAGTTTTTTAGTTGACCACAAATGCATTTGTGTGCTAGTTTTCAATAAAAAGAAAAAAATTAAAAGGAAAATTTGCATGAATCTTCACATAAGATCTCACGGATTTAATATTTACTATGACTTCGGTAAGTCTCAGTGGACTGAGAGATTTGGCAATCTCGGTTGTAGATAGGCCTACTGCCTACAAAACTGGCACATGCACGCCGGACGTACTTTGTAATTTTGTAGAGGTTGTTGGGTCTGCGCAAACACAATATCCTTAAACCGCAACCTTCATAATCTTTATTTTATTATTAGTTTACATTTATTTGAAATGAATGATGCCAATTTTAACCAATTAAACAATGAATAAAAGTAAATCAAATATCAAACATACTTTGAAACAGCTAGTTCCTGAAATAGGCAACGAAAGTCGCCGCATTGACATATAATTTGCGACTAAAGATGTCATTAAACGACATTTGCATAGATAATAAAGAAATAATGTAGCTACTCAAAATTATTAGCTACTAATGGTGTTTTGTCGCTGTCTAGTCCTTGTACTGGTCGGAGGAGAGGAGCGCATCGTTGACCTTGTCGTAGGAGTCGAACTGCTCGCCAGCGACCCAACGACACTAAATCTCCACCTTGGCACTCGACCTCATCAAGGGAGCGAGGAGCGACAAGCTAGAGCTGCTGATGTTGCTTGTCCATCCCGTCTACGGGGATAGCAGAGCGCCGGTAGCACTCCTCCTCTTGGACGTGGCGGTCCTCCTCTTTGCAGGCAGAGAGCTAAAGCACAAGCCGATAGGGTTCCTAGGTTTGGACTGGTCTGGGACAACAACATGGACAAGGACAGGGAGGACGAGGCGAGGGGGGGGGGGGTGATTGCATCGTCCTCGTCCTCGTAGGAGTCATACCAGGCATGCACGGGGTGAGTGGGATGCGACATCAACGACACTGATGGCCTTCTTGCTTATTCAGGTTATGATCATGTTGGCGATCTTAATGAGAGGCGTTCCTGCACGAGTTATGTGTTTCAACTTTGTGGGTCTTGTGTTAGTTGGAGGGTAACGATCCAGGCTATATGTGCTTCTCATCAGCAGAAGCTCAGTTGTGTCATTAACAAAGATGGTGAATGAAGAAATTTTGATGCATGGTTTTCTTGATAGTTTGGGCATAGAGAAAGTTGATTGTGTTGTGTTTTGTGATAGTCAAAGTGGGATTCCGTTGATCTTTCTTATGAAAGAACCAAGAATATTGATGTGTGAAACTTCTTCATTAGGCTACATGTGAGAAAGACCGGAGATTGAAATAAAAAGATAAATCAACAAACATGCATGTTGTGGAACACAAGTGGCGGTGGTTTTTTTGTCACTTGTTGATATTTTCACTTGAAGATGAATCAGTTGGAGATTGTACTTTTCGCATCATGTTGATGCCTTTGATGGATGGTTCAACTATCGCCCAGGTAGAGAATTGTGATATATGCAACTCTTATCACACGGAAGTTAGCCTAAAACTTAGATGTGCGAGATTGTCAGTGAGTTGAGGGGGCTCTCTATAAAATTAATCTATATATTTCTCTTCCCCAAACCGGGAATAGTGACGAGAGTTAACAGTATATGCTATTGAGAGAGTGCTAGAATAGGGAGAGAAATGAGGCCACTTGATCTACAATCCATCCAAATCTGAGTGCTAAAATTGAGGATTTCGAGCCTTCCTGTTTGTTGGCTTCCATCTTATACATGCTTCATCTCTATAGTGAAAGATTGCTCATTGCGCTAGTGGTCCCCCCAAGGGTTTTCCATGTAAATCCTCATGTATCTCATTGGTTTGGTGTTTCTTTTGTCATATTGATTGCGGTTCAAATGTTTGCTTGCTATTGGTACCTATGGGTCAAATTTGGTATGGTTTGATACCGTGTCGACATTGGTTCTTTAAACAATTCCCCAAATAGTTTGCATAATTTAGTTTTTGATATAATATGGACGCTGGTGGTGTTGGTGTTGAGGAGAAAAGATCCAGACTCATGGACGGGGTGAACCTCACTTCAGAGGTGTGAGGCATGTCGTAGTGGAGTTTGGGTCAGTTTGGATGTCTTCCTGGCGAACTCATACCTGGCCACGAGCATCCCTGGAACCTGCCTGAGTATCCTCAGCGTTTGATAGCATGTCTGGTCTGGAAAAGCATGTCACCATCATTAACTTGGGTCAATCCAGGCACCACCATTATCCTAAGGCCAGGCCACATATTTCACAATCCTGGTGCCTGCCTGGCTGTGGATTAGTTTTTGTTAGAAGGGATGGAGAGTGATTGGTGGAATCGATGTCTATTGCTTGAGCCTTGTGGGCATATATATAGGAGTACAATGACAAACTTGGAGTACAAGACAAGATAGGGTAAGATCCTATGCTATCCTATCTTTCCTAATAATAATAATATTCAACATCCCCCCACGTGCACAATGATAGTGGCGCAGACGGTGAGACTGGAGAGGAATACAAAGGTAAGCCCATGGACAACCCACATAGTCGTAACGGTCGATGCATCACATAAGTCGTGGCTGGAGTGGAAACCGACAAGGTTTCTCAAGCAAGGCGGTAGCCCTTTGTGCCGATGTCGAGGTAGACAAGAGCGTAGGGTGGTCTAGCCGTGGTCGAGGTAGCCGTGCTAAGAACGCTGTGGTCGATATCAAGTCAGGGTAGCTGGTGTCGAGGAAGTCGCAATGGAGCCGCGGGCGTAAGGTGGCGCCGAGTTAGTCATGGGCACAGTGGAGTCGAAGTAGTGATGCGCCGAGACGAAGACGATGTTGACAAGCCGTCGTGCCGGGTTTGCGAAGCCCGGGCACACATCATGGACTAAGGCACGCATCGGTGTTGTTAGCACCGGGCATGCGTAGACGGACGGAGTCGATATTGACAATGCACCACTCCAGGCTTGCCAGGCCTGGGAACACATCGGGGAAGAAGGAACGTGTCGGTGTTGCCAGATGTCGGTGTCAAAACTGGCGGATCTCGGGTAGGGGGTCCCGAACTGTGCGTCTAAGGCTAATGGTAACAGGAGACTGGGGACACGATGTTTACCCAGGTTCGGGCCCTCTCGATGGAGGTAATACCCTACTTCCTGCTTGATTGATCTTGATGATATGAGTATTACAAGAGTTGATCTACCATGAGATCGAAGAGGCTAAACCCTAGAAGCTAGCCTATGGTATGATTGTTGTTGTGTCCTACGGACTAAACCCTTGGTTTATATAGACACCGGAGGGGGCTAAGTTACACAGAGTCGGTTACAGAGAAGGAGATTTATCATCCGAATCGCCAAGCTTGCCTTCCACGCCAAGGAGAGTCCCATCCGGACACGGGCCGAAGTCTTCAATCTTGTATCTTCATAGTCCAAAAGTCCGGCCAAAGTACATAGTCCGGCTATCCGGATACCCCCTTATCCAGGACTCCCTCAGTAGCCCCTGAACCAGGCTTCAATGACGATAAGTCCGCCGCGCAGATTGTCTCTGGCATTGCAAGGCGGGTTCCATCTCCGAATACTCCAAGATAAATTCCGAACACAAGGACCGCGTCCGTCTCTGCAAGACAAATTTCACATACCACCGTAGAGATAACAATAATCCATAAATCTAATATGATGACAGCTCTTCGTAGCGTGACATCACGCCACGACCCGGCTTTTATTCGAACCGTTTTTACAACCAGCTACCGCACACATCGCGAGGCAGTTTCCTTGGCACGTCTTGTCAAAGCAGAGATCGTGCCCCTCTTATTGCGGGATCCTCATCAATACGGGTAACCCCACCACGCCTTTTGGCGTGACTCCGTGTCTTTAGGCAAGTCCCAAACGTTCACGTCGGGGACGCTTGATATTCTCCCCCTTTATAGAGGGGTCAAGGCCTATCCCTTTATTACCCAGCTTGCGCCTTTCCGCCTCTCGAGTTCCAACACCTGAAACTCAAGCTTAGGTACTTCGGATCTTCAACCATGTCTGGATCCAACCTTCAAGGTCGGTGGATGGCCTCCTCTGTCATAGAGGAGGACATTGCGAAGCTCAGGGAGGCCAGATATCTGACCGCCGATGTCAAACATAGGCTTCCTGCCCCTGAGCAGATCATCCCCACTCCCGAACCCAACGAGAGTGTCGTATTCATTTCTAACTTCCTCCGAGGCTTGGGCTTTACTCTTGATCCCTTCATGAGGGGGCTCATGTTCTATTACGGGCTAGATTTTCTTGATCTAGCTCCGGATTCCATCCTCCACATCTCTTCGTTTATCGTCATGTGCGAAGCCTTCCTCCACATCACCCCCACTTCGGCCTATGGCTCAAGACTTTCAACGTGAAGCCGAAGATGATTGAGGGGCAACACGCAGAGTGCGGGGGCGCCGCATTAAGAAGAAACACCAATGTTCCATGGCCAGAAGGTTCTTTCCCGGAGGTGTCCGATCTGTGGCAACGGAGGTGGTTTTACATCACAGTTCCCCGAGGCACGAAGTGGGCGGCCGCCCCCGCCTTCCCGCTCGGGCCCTCTGCCTCAACTGGCGTCGTGGGCCAATGTAGGACTGGACTGGGGGTCTGCAAACGATGTTGAAACGTTGCAGTCGGGAGCTTCTTGAGGGGGATATTAGTCTTGTAAAAATAATCCAGGTAATGCTAGTTCGGTGGGCCCTGCTGTGTAAACATCGATCTCTCCGGATGTGGGAGTTCAATCCAGAAGGCCCGCGAACCATTCGGCACTTCTTCGGCATGACGCTTGAAGGGATGTATAAGTTGTTCTTCGGACCACGAATAAAGTGTCCGGACACCACCGAGGATGCGGGCCTGAGCTGCCATCGCCCAGATACCCACGTAAGTAACCCTATGACCGAACACTTCGTTTATATTTGTCATAGCATTGTTCTGAAAAACTGTCCGCGACCAGGATTGGCTTAGTAAGGCGGAGAGAATCAGGTGTCCGGCCCCGCTTCCCGATGGCTCGCCCGGTCCGGCGATAGCCAGGATGCTTGAGCGGGCACTAAGACAAGTGCCATTGTGGAAGGGTGAAGGGAGGAGTGGAGAAGCCAAGAGTGATCTTCACACATTGTGCATCCGAACAGGGGGGATTAATGTTTCCACGGAGGAGGACGGTCGGGGAGATGAATCTAAGGTTTCCTCCCCCCGCGGGAAAAAGAGGGCTGCCTACGAAGATTTGGAGATAGAGGTGCCTAAACAAGGGAAGAAAGCCTCTCCAGGGGCCCTGCCCCGAAGGGTGTCCTCACCGCATCGTGGCCGCAAACGGGCCAGCCGTCCACCGAGCTGTAAGATAATGATAAACAAGAAGCTATTGCTTTTTCCTCTGAGAAAAATAACCAGGATCTATTTTATGCAGTCCGGCTAGTAGCTCGTCTCAACAGGGTTCGTCCTCGGGGGATCTTCTTCTGGAGATGATGGAGAGCGAAACCCCACCTGCCTCTCCGCCCCATGGGGCGGGCGACCATGAGGTGTCGTCACGGAGGAGCTCAAATCCGCTGGGGCCGGAAGCTGACACTTCGGCCGTCCCGAGCCCGGCGCGTTCGGTCCCCTTGGCGGGTGATGAGAAGGGTCCGGAACAATCCGGTACCCGGCCGAACATGCTGGCGAGCCTCCTGGAGCAAGCCGCTCTCCCGGAGGGTCACCGTACGCTGATGGGTGCGGTGTTGGAGAAGAATTTGTCCGCCACAAGCGGGTTAAATGAAGCTTTTGGAAGTTTACTCAAAGGCTTTGAGGTACGCTATAAAATACGTAATTTTTTATTGTTCCGCACGCGCTAGGTGTGCTCCGTATAGGTAGTAGCCCCTGAGACTCTGGTTGCCAGCCCGAGGCGGCAAACGAAGGATCATACTCTCAGGTAATGATTGTACTGCATTCATACGCAGGTGGCTAAGAGTCCGGCGATAAACCGGAATGCTAAACTTGCCGAACTAAGGTGACAAATTGATGTGGTGGATACCGACGTCACGCTTATAAACAAGTGGATTGACGAGTCACAGAGTATGCGCTCGTTTTTTCCTTATTTGCTTTAGGAGATATGATGAGGATTGAAATATTAATATAATGTGATGTGGCTGCAGGTGGAGCTGCCGCCATTGAGACCCTGAGGGCGGAACTTGCCCTAGCCAAGGAACAAGCCCGATTTAGCAATGCGGCTGCCCTAAAGGCAGCCGAAGACTTGAGAGCCGAACAGGCTACTCATCGCCGAAGCAAAGAAAAGATAGCCGAGATGGCTGTGGAGCTGAGGGACACCGCCGGCCAGTAGGAGCTTCTCGAAAAGGAGAATCAGGCAAAGGCGGCTGACCTGAAAAAGGCGCTAGATTCGGCTAAGGAGACGTGCTCTGAAATTAGAGACGCGCGGGAAGAACTTCGACAAGCCGGAGAAATCACGGCTGGAAATCCCTATTTGTTGCGGATGAAGTTTTTAGAGACAAAGTATGCTCCGTTGGATAAGCTTTGGAGCACTGCAGATGAGTATGCGGACTTGGCGAAGAGTGCGGCTGATGCGACCAAGTTGTTCAAGGATCATAAAGATAACAAAATGGAAAGGCTGTTCTGGTCGCAATTTAATGCTCCAGCGCGCTCGTTACCATTGAGCGAGAAGATGGCCGCTATAGCCGAGCTCCATAGGTTGTCCGGTCTTGCAATGAGGTCTGTAATAGACCATCTATGGCCGAAGGGACCGAAACCGGACAGTTACTTTGGTTTGGTGCAACAATTATTTGGCGCCAGATCACAAATCGATGCCGTGAAGAGGTCGGCGTGCATAGAGGGTGCACGGATATCTCTTGCCCGTGTTAAGACATATTGGGCAGATATGGAGGCCACTAGCATTGCAACCCAGGGTCCGGCAGGAAGCCAAGACCCAGCCGAGCACTATTTTGCGCAGGTCATAGAAGGTGCTCATAGAATAGAGGCTCAGTGTTCGAAGAATGTCATGTTCGAGTGACAAATCACTGAATTGTAAACAATTAAATATATAGGCTGTGTTTATACTTTTGCCTAAAAGTGTTGGAATATCTCCTGTGCGGCCATTTATGTATTCATATAACTTGAAAGTTAGCAGTCGTTGGCTTTAGCCCCCACACATACAATGCGGGGGTGTTCGAAAAATATATGTGTAATCACACTTAATCCAACGTCTTGGTCCATTAAGGAGGTGATAGCACGTCGAACCAGGCAACCGTACTATATGGCTGTAACACTTTCACTTAGCCATGGAAGTTTAATGATGGGGCTACTAAGTAGCCCTTAGTACATCTGCGTACATCCGTATAGTGGCGCGTATGTATGTGACCGGGAAACGGTCCTTCGTTAATGCGGAGGAATCCTATAGATTCCGATGAGTCTTCGAGTGGTTGACCAGTCTCTCGTTGTATCATGACAATCAGTTTTCGGCTTTCTCTACTGAGGTGCTCATCCGGAATAACCAGGGCACAATCGCAGTAGTTCTCCTTTGCCCGCCTTAGCCCATAGAACGGAACATAAGGCAACAAACCCAGGAGCCGGGCAAACCCAACATTTGACCAAAGACATGATTCGGAGTTGATGCATATAAGGCCTAACTCGCGACGCCGAACACTCTCTAAGGTATTCAGACTTTATAACATATACTGGGCTAAGCAACGCCCTTGATTATGAACCCTATATTTCCAGGTACGTGCATTGTTCTGTCGTGGCGAAATTCCTATGACGACAGTATCCACTGTGGGTGTATTGAATACCCATGGGATGTCAAGCAACAAAAGACAGTAAAGAAGGTTTACACAGGGGCTTAATCTAAAGAGAAACCTTTGAGCGGGGCTGATACGTCCATTTTGCATCATGCTTTTATATCAATATTTATTGCATTATCGGCTGTTATTACACATTATATCTCAATACTTATGGCCATTCTCTCTTATTTTACAAGGTTTACCATGAAGAGGGGGAATGCCGGCAGGTGGAATTCTGGCTGGAAAAGGAGCAAACGTTGGAACCTATTCTGCACAACTCCAAAAGACCTAAGACTCCACGAAACAACTTTTTGGATTTATTAAGGAATTATGAGCAAAAGAAATAGGCCAGGGGGCCCACACCCTGTCCAGGAGACAGGGGGCGCCCCCCCTAGGGGCACGCCCCCTATCTCCTGGGCTCCCTGGTGGGCCTCCGGCGTCCATCTTCTGATATATGAAGGGTTTTGTCCTGGAAAAATTTGTGGGCAAGCTTACGAGACGAAACTTCGCCGCCACGAGGCGGAACCTTGGCGGAATCAATCTAGGGCTCTGGCAGAGCTGTTCTGTCGGGGACACTTCCCTTCGGGAGGGGGAAATCATCACCAACGTCATCACCAACGATCCTCTCATCGGGAGGGGATCAATCTCGATCATCATCTTCACCAGCACCATCTCCTCTCAAACCCTAGTTCATCTCTTGTATCAAATCTTGTATCCAAAACCACAAATTGGTACCTGTGGGTTGCTAGTAGTGTTGATTACTCCTTGTAGTTGATACTTATTGGTTTACTTGGTGGAAGATCATATGATTAGATCCTTAATGCATATTATTACACCTATGATTATGAACATGAATATGCTTTGTGAGTAGTTACATTTGTTCCTGAGGACATGGTGAAGTCTTGCTATTAGTAGTCATGTGAATTTGGTATTCGTTCGATATTTTGATGAGATATATGTTATCTCTCCTCTAGTGGTGTTATGTGAACGTCGACTACATGACACTTCACCATTATTTGGGCCTAGTGGAAGGCATAGGGAAGTAATAAGTAGATGATGGGTTGCTAGAGTGACAGAATCTTAAACCCTAGTTTATGTGTTGCTTCGTTAGGGGTTGATATGGACCCATATGTTTAATGTTGTGGTTAGGTTTACCTTAATACTCCTTCTTGTAGTTGCAGACGCTTGCAATAGGGGTTAATCATAAGTGGGATGCCTGTCCAAGTTAGGGCAGTACCCAAGTGCCGGTCCACCCACATATCAAATTATCAACGTACCGAACGCGAATCATATGAGCGTGATGAAAACTAGCTTGACGATAATTCCCAATGTGTCCTCGAGAGCTCCTTCCTCATTATTAGGATTTTTCCAGGCTTATCCTTTGCTACATAAAGGATTGGGCCACCTTCCTGCACTTTATTTACTTTATTTACTTTTGCTCGTTACTATTTATCTCATAACAAAACTATCTATCACCTACTATTTCAGTGCTTGCAGAGAAAACCTTACTGAAAACCGCTTATCATTTCCTTCTGCTCCTCGTTGGGTTCGACACTCTTACTTATCGAAAGGACTATGATAGATCCCCTACACTTGTGGGTCATCAAGACTCTTTTCTGGCGCCGTTGCCGGGGAGCGTAGCGCTCTTGGTGAGTGGAACTTGGTATGGAAACATTTATATTGTGTGCTGAAATTTTCTGTTACTTGTCACTATGGAAACTAATCCTTTGAGTGGCTTGTTTAGGGTATCTTCACCCCAACCAGAAGAGCAAAGAAATGCTCCTCAACCTACTGAACCTTATGAAAATGTTCACTTTGAGATTCCTTCGGGTATGATAGAAAAACTGCTAGCTAATCCTTTTGCAGGAGACGGAACATTGCATCCCGACTTACACCTTATCTTTGTGGATGAAGTTTGTGGATTATTTAAGCTTGCAGGTATTCCCGATGATGTTGTCAAAAGGAAGGTCTTCCCTTTATCTATGAAGGGAGATGCAATGACATGGTATAGGCTATGTGATGATACAAGATCATGGAATTATAAGCGATTGAAATTGGAATTTCACCAGAAGTTCTATCCTATGCATCTTGTTCATCGTGATCGTAATTACATATATAATTTCTGGCCTCACGAAGGAGAAAGCACCGCTCAAGCTTGGGGGAGGCTTAAGTCAATGTTATATTCATGCCCCAATCATGAGCTCTCTCGGGAAATGATTATTCAGAATTTTTATGCTCGACTTTCTCTTGATAATCGCAACTTCCTCGATACCTCCTGTGTTGGTTCCTATATGCTGAAGACTATTGATTTCAAATGGGACTTATTGGAAAGAATTAAACGCAACACTGAAGATTGGGGTTCCGGCGATGGTAAGCAGTCAGGTATGACACCTAAGTTTGATTGTGTTAAATCTTTTATGGATATCGATGCTTTCCGTGGATTTAGCTCTAAGTATGGACTTGACTCTGAGATAGTAGCTACTTTTTGTGGAAGTTTTGCTGCTCATGTTGATCTCCCTAAAGAGAAGTTGTTTAAATATAATCCTCCTGTTGAAGTGAAAGTAGTTGCACCTATTACAGTCGAAGAGAAGACTATTACATATAGTGATCCTATTATTCCTATTGCTTATGTTGAAAAACCTCCTTTTCCTCTTAGGATAAAAGATCATGTTAAAGCTTCGACTGTTGTTCGTAAGAGTAATACTAGGACCTATACACCTCCTGAGCAAATTAATGTTCAACCTGGTATTGCTATGATTAAAGATCTCTTGGATGAGGACTTAGATGGGCATGTTATCTCTTTCTTGGGTGAAACTGCTAATATTGCTAGACCCGATACTAAGACACGTAGACCTGTTGTAGGCACGCCTGTTATTTCTGTTAAAATTGGAGATCATTGTTATCATGGCTTATGTGATATGGGTGCTAGTGCTAATGCGATACCTTATGATCTTTATAAAGAAATTATGCACGATATTGCACCAGTTGAATTAGAAGACATTGATGTTACTATTAAGCTTGCTAATAGGGACACCATTAAACCTATTGGGATTGTTAGAGATGTTGAAGTCTTGTGTGGGAAGATTAAATACCCTGTTGATTTTCTGGTTCTCGGTTCCCCACAAGATGATTTTTGTCCCATTATTTTCGGTAGACCCTTCTTGAACACTGCTAGTGATAAAATTGATTGTGAAAAGAATATTGTCACTGTTGGCTTAGATGGTATGTCTCATGATTTAATTTCGCTAAGTTTAGTAGACAACATCGTGAAAAGGAACCATCTAGTAAGGATGAGATTATTGGTCTTGCTTCCATTGCTGTTCCTCCAACTGATCCGTTAGAACAATATTTGCTAGACCTTATAAACGATATGTTTATGAAGGAAAGGAAAGAAATAGATGAAGTGTTCCTTAAACAAGAACCTATGCTAAAACATAATATTCTCGTTGAAATGCTTGGGGATCCCCCTCCACCCAAGGGTGATCCCGTGTTTGAACTCAAACCATTACCTGATAATCTTAAGTATGCTTATCTTGATGAAAAAGATATATATCCTGTTATTATTAGTGCTAACCTTTCAGAGAAAGAAGAAGAAAGATTATTGAAAACTCTGAAGAAGCACCGAGCTGCTATTGGATATACCTTGGATGATCTCAAGGGCATTAGTCCCACATTATGTCAATATAAAATTTCAGTGGAGAAAGATGCCAAACCTGTTAGAGATCCTCAAAGACGATTAAATCCCAAAATGAAGGAAGTGGTGAGAAAGGAGATACTAAAACTCCTTGAGGCAGGTATTATTTATCCCGTTGCTGACAGTGAATGGGTAAGCCCTGTCCATTGTGTCCCTAAAAAGGGAGGCATTACCGTTGTCCCTAATGATAAAGATGAATTGATCCAGCAAAGAATTATTACAGGCTATAGGATGGTAATTGATTCCCGCAAGTTAAATAAAGCACACATTTTTATTGATAAAATGCTAGAAAGGTTATCCAAACACACACATTTTTGCTTTCTAGATGGTTATTCTGGCTTCTCTCAGATACCTGTATCAGCGGGGGAACAATCTAAAACTACTTTTACTTTCCCTTTTGGTACTTTTGCTTATAGACGTATGCCTTTTGGTTTATGTAATGCACCTGCTACCTTTCAAAGATGCATGACAGCTATATTTTCTGATTTTTGTGAAAAGATTTGTGAGGTATTCATGGATGACTTCTCCGTCTATGGATCCTCTTTTGATGATTGTTTGAGCAACCTTGATCGAGTTTTGCAGAGATGCGAAGACACTAGTCTCGTCCAGAATTGGGAAAAGTGTCACTTTATGGTTAATGAAGGCATTGTCTTGGGGCACAAGATCTCCGAGAGGAGTATTGAAGTTGATAAAGCCAAAGTTGATGCTATTGAAAAGATGCCATGTCCCAAGGACATAAAAGGTATAAGAAGTTTCCTTAGTCATGCCGTTTTTATAGGAGGTTCATTAAGGACTTTTCTAATATCTCTAGGCCTCTGACTAATTTATTGCAAAAAGATATTCCTTTTGTCTTTGATGATGATTGTGTAGAAGCATTTGAAACACTTAAGAAAGCTTTGATCATAGCACCTATTGTTCAGCCACCTGATTGGAATTTACCTTTTGAAATTATGTGTGATGCTAGTGATTATGCTGTAGGTGCTGTTCTAGGGCAAAGAGTCGATAAGAAATTGAATGTTATCCATTATGCTAGTAAGACTCTTGATACTGCCCAGAGAAATTATGCTACCACTGAAAAAGAATTCTTGGCAGTTGTGTTTACATGTGATAAGTTTAGACCTTTATATTGTTGATTCCAAAGTTACTATTCACACTGATCATGCTGCTATTAAATATCTTATGGAAAAGAAAGATGCTAAGCCTAGACTCATTAGATGGGTTCTCTTGCTCCAAGAATTTGACTTGCATATTATTGATAGAAAGGGAGATGAGAACCCCGTTGCAGACAACTTGTCTAGGCTAGAGAATGTTCTTGATGACCCACTGCCTATTAATGATAGTTTTCCTGATGAACAATTAGCGGTTGTCAATGCTTCTCGTACTGCTCCTTGGATGCTGACTATGCTAATTACATTGTTGCTAAATACATACCGCCTAGTTTCACATACCAGCAAAAGAAAAGGTTCTTTTATGATTTAAGACATTACTTCTGGGATGATCCACACCTTTATAAAGAAGGAGTAGATGGCATTATTAGACGTTGTGTGCCTGAGCATGAACAGGAAAAAATCCTACGCAAGTGTCACTCTGAATCCTATGGAGGACACCACGCTGGAGATAGAACTGCACACAAGGTACTACAATCTGGTTTTTATTGGCCTACTCTTTTCAAAGATGCTCGTAGGTTTGTCGTATCTTGTGATGAATGTCAAAGAATAGGTAACATCAGTAGACGTCAAGAAATGCATATGAATTATTCTCTTGTTATTGAACCGTTTGATGTTTGGGGATTTAATTATATGGGACCTTTTCCTGCCTCCAATGGTTATACACATATTTTAGTTGCTGTTGATTATGTTACTAAGTGGGTAGAAGCTATTCCAACTAGTAGTTCTGATCATAACACTTCTTTTAAAATGATTAAAGAAGTTATTTTTCCGTGGTTTGGAGTCCCTAGATATCTTATGACTGATGGTGGTTCACACTTTATTCATGGTGCTTTCCGTAAGATGCTTGCTAAGTATGATGTCAATCATAGAACTGCATCTCCTTATCACCCGCAGTCTAGTGATCAAGTAGAGTTGAGCAATAGAGAGCTCAAATTAATTTTGCAAAAGATTGTGAATAGGTCTAGAAAGAATTGGTCCAAAAAACTTGATGATGCATTATGGGCCTATAGAACTGCATACAAAAATCCTATGGGTATGTCTCCATATAAGATGGTTTATGGAAAAGCATGCCATTTACCTCTTGAACTTGAACATAAAGCATATTGGGTTATTAAAGAGCTTAATTATGACTTCAAACTTGCTGGTGAGAAAAGGTTATTTGATATTAGCTCACTTGATGAATGGAGAACCCAAGCATATGAGAATGCCAAGCTTTTCAAAGAAAAAGTCAAACGCTGGCATGATAAGAGGATACAAAAGCATGAGTTTAACGTAGGAGATTATGTGTTATTGTTCAACTCTCGTTTAAGATTTTTTGCAGGAAAACTTCTCTCAAAATGGGAAGGTCCCTACGTTATCGAGGAGGTCTATCGTTCTGGTGCTATAACAATCAACAACTTTGAAGGCACAAATCCGAGGGTGGTACACGGTCAAAGAAATAAACATTATATTTCAGGTAATCCTATCAATGTTGAAACTAATATTATTGAAACCATAACCCCTGAGGAATATATACGAGACACTTTCCAGAACATTCTAGACTCCGAAAAGGCATAGGTACGTGGTACGGTAAGTAAACCGACTCCAAAACAACTCTAATGGCAATTTTCATCAGTATTGGATTATTTAAGAATTTTAGGAAGAAAGAAGTAGTCCGAAAGGGACACGAGGCTCCCACGAGAGAGGAGGGCGCGCCCCCTGTCTCGTGGGCACCTCGTGTGCCTCCCGGACTCCGTTTTCTTGTATGTTATGTATTTTGGTCGGTAAAAATTCATTATATATACTCCCGAAGGTTTTGACCACCGTATCACGCAAATATCCTCTGTTTTCATTTCGAGCTGTTTTTGTTTTAGATCTAGAGCATCATGTCGTCTTCAAGCGCTCCCAAGGGCAAGCTTTTCGAGAGGGTCATCAACCCCTATCTTGCGGAGGTGTTGCATCACCCTCAAACCATTGAGATGCGTGAGGGGTTGTTGCACATCCGCGATGTGGAAGGACCAAGGCGTACCGGGAGCATGGAGACAAAGCTCGAAGCCATGGAACAAGAAGTTTTCAAGTGTCAAGGGATAGTGGGGCATGGACTCAACGCCAACCAGATGATGATCACGGAGTTCACCAACAACCATAAGTTGGATGCTAAAGTCATTGAGGAGACTGTCGGTGTCAAAACCGGCGGATCTCGGGTAGGGGGTCCCGAACTGTGCGTCTAGGCGGATGGTAACAGGAGACAAGGGACACGATGTTTTACCCAGGTTCGGGCCCTCTTGATGGAGGTAAAACCCTACGTCCTGCTTGATTGATATTGATGATGTGGGTATTACAAGAGTAGATCTACCACGAGATCAAGGAGGCTAAACCCTAGAAGCTAGCCTATGGTATGATTGTTGTTCGTCCTACGGACTAAAGCCATCCGGTTTATATAGACACCGGAGAGGGCTAGGGTTACACAGAGTCGGTTACAATGGTAGGAGATCTACATATTCGTATCACCAAGCTTGCCTTCCACGCCAAGGAAAGTCCCATCCGGACATGGGACAAAGTCTTCGATCTTGTATCTTCATAGTCTTGGAGTCCGGCCGATGATGATAGTCCCGCTATCCGGACACCCCCTAGTCCAGGACTCCCTCAGTAGCCCCTGAACCAGGCTTCAATGACGATGAGTCCGGCGCGCATGTTGTCTTCGGCATTGCAAGGCGGGTTCCTTCTCCGAACAATTTATAGAAGATTGTGAACACCAGGATAGTGTCCGGCTCTGCAAAATAAATTCCACATACCACCATAGAGAGAATAATATTTACACAAGTTCAATCTGCTGACGTATTTCGTGGCGTGACGTCACACCACTACCAAGCCTTTACTCGAATCGTTTTTATTGTACCACCCCAGCGTGTTTAGCGAAACGGTCTCCTTGGCACGTCTTGTCAAAGCAGAGATCGTGTTCCCCTTATTCCGGGATTCTCATTAATACGGACGTGGGTAACCCAACCGCGCCCGTTGCCATGCCTCCTCCATCGAAAGCGGGTTCCAATCGATCACGGGGACGGCTCTTGGTATTCTCCCTCTTTATAATGAGACCAAGGCCCATTCTTTTTCTTCAATCCTCAATCAAATCCGCCCCTCGCCCCGAGTTCCAACACCCAGGGCTCCAGACTCGGGTACTTTCGACCTTCGACAATGTCTGGCTCCGACCTACAAGGCCGGTGGATGCCCTCCTCCGTCACGGAAGATGATGTGCTAAAGCTGAGAGACGCCAGGTACTTAACCTACGAGATTTCGCATAGGTTGGCTGCCCGAGGGCAAGTTATTCCTACTCCCGATCCCGGCGAGAGCATCATGTTCGTGTCTCACCTCCGTCGGGGTTTAGGCTTCCCGATGGATCCCTTCGTGAGGGGGCTCATGTTTTACTATGGGCTGGAATTCCATGACTTGGCTCAGGAGTCCATCCTCCACATCTCATCATTCATTGTCATCTGCGAAGCCTTCCTCCGCACTACCCCTCACTTTGGCTTGTGGCTCAAAACCTTCAACGTGGAGCCGTAGATGATTGAGGGGCGTCAGACGGAGTGCGGAGGGGCGGTTATATGCAAGAGGGCCGCTGCTCCATGGCCCGAGGGCTCTTTTCAGGAGGAGCTCGGCTTGTGGCAACAGGAGTGGTTCTATATCACCGCTCCCAGGGGCAGCAGGCAGAAGTCACCGCCCGTCTTTCGCCCAGGCCCTCCACAACAGCTGACATCATGGGTCAACAAGGGGCTTGACTGGGGGCCGTCCAAAGACGTACCCCTGTTGCATGACCGGATTCGAGACCTCCAAGAAAGGGAGATCAATCTGGTCGTAGTGGCACAGGTTATGCTGATTCGGCGCCTTCTGCCCTGCAAACGTCGCCCCCTCTGCCTGTGGGAATTTAATCCGGAGGGGCCACGAGCTCTCCAACACTTCATGGGTTTGACACCCGTGGAGATGTAAAAATTGTTCTTCGGACCGCAAGAGATGCGTCCGGACTTGACCGAGGATGCTGGCCTGAGCTGCAATCGCCTGGATACTCAAGTAAGTAGCTCTGTGTCCGGACATATTGTCCATTTATTTATCATGGGTTTTGCCTTTTAACCAGCTATCCCTTGGACAGGAGTGGATAGCGCAAGCAAAACTGATACGGTGTCCGGCCCCCCTCCCTGAGATCACGCCGGATCCCGTGTTAATCAAAATGTTGGTGGTTGCACCTTCGGAGGAGGGCGAAGGGGGGCACAGGGAAACTACCACCTCTGCCAAGGAGGCTTTCAGTAAGGGGGGAATCGAGAATCCCTCCTTCTAGGGGGAGAAGAGGACCGCATCCGAAGATCCGGAGGCCAAGGCCTCAAAGCGGGGAAAGAAATCCGCACCGGAAGGTCCTGTGCAGGGGAGAGCCCCGGCCGCACAGTCTCCCCAGAGGAATCAGCCCTCCAGCGAGCCGTAAGTAAAAAGGGGGAACTTTGTAATAGGGGACACCCCTACTTTATTTCTAAGGGTAACCAAAGTTTTCACCTTGTAGTTCGGATCTCAGCCCATCTCAGCAGAGCTCATCTTCGGGGGACCTTCATTCGGAGATGATGGAGAGCGAAATGCCTCCATCTGCCGCCCCGTCGGAAGGGGCGGACGACCCTGAGGTGTCTTCACGGAGGGTCTCCCCGAGTCCGGCGGGGCCGGGGAGTTCGGCACCCACTAGAGTACGGCCGGTGGAGCTGCAGGATTTGCGCAAGAGGGCGTCTATCTCAGAAGATCACCGCACATTAATGAGTATGGTGATTGAAAGGATCTCATCCACCAAGAGCGGGTTGTACGAGGCCGCCGGAAGTTTGCTGACGGGGTTTGAGGTACGCAAAAAATGACATACCTTTTGACAGTTTTGCACATGGAGTGCACCCTGTATAGATAGTAGCCCCTGAGACTGGGTATGCTGCCGAAAGCGACAGCGTGCCGAGGATCATAATCTCAGTTATAGGATGTCACCTTTCTTATGCAGGTGGCAAAACATTCGGTGGCCAGCCGGACTGATGGAATTGCCGAACTGAAGCGGCAACTCGACGTTGCGGATGCGGACATTGCGCTAGTCAATAAACGACTTAATGAGTCACAAGGTAGGTGGTTGCTCCATGATCACTTAGTAAGGGAGCTGATGCCCGTTCCTTACAATTTGTATGCTTGATGCAGATGGTGCCGCTGCTATGGAAGACCTTCGAGCAGAGCTTGCTCGAGCCAAGGAGCAAGCCAGAAAAAGTGATGCGGCTGCCTTGAAGGCAGCGGAAGAGCAAAAAGTCGAAAAGGCTGCTCACTGTCGAAGAAGGGAGGAGATGGCTGGAATGGCCGTGAAATTAAAAGATGCTACCGACCGCTATGAGGTTCTTGAAAGAGAATGCCGAGCGGAGCAAGAGGACCTGAAGAGGGCCGCCGCCGAAGCCAAGGATGCCCGTAGTGCGATGCGGGCTATGAAGGAGGAACTGCGTCAGGCCAGAGATATTGCGGCTGGAAAGCCCTTTCTGCTACGTAGGAAGTTCACGGATCCGAAGTATGCTCAGTTGGGCCAATTGTGTGGTGCGGAGGATCCTTATCTGGATTTGGCGGCGAGTGCGGCGGACGCGGTCGTGCACTTCCGAAGCCAGAAGGATCACGAAATGGAAGAGCTTTTTTGGTCTCAATTCCATAGTCTGGAGCGTCCACTTCCGTTGACTGACCGGCTGGCTGAGTGGGCTGAGTTGAATAGATTGTCCGGACTTGCCATGACAGGTGTGGTCGCTCATCTGTGGCCGGAAAGGCCCAAGCCTGAGAGTTATTTTGGCTTGTTGCAGCGATTCCTTGGGGCGGTGCCGCATATCGAGGCGATGAAGCGGTCGGCATGCATAGAAGGTGCACGGATGGCTCTCGCCCGTGTTAAGACATACTGGGCGGAGATGGATGCCACCGCTGTTGCATCCCGGGGTTCGGACAAAGGCCGATTACCCGCCGAGCACTATTTTGAGGAAGTCCTGCAGGGCGCTCGTTTAATAGAGTCGCAGTGCTCGAAAGATGTTATGTTCAAATGACGTGTATGATTTATGAGATCATGTTTACAATGCAATAGCTTTTTATACTTGTGCGTTCAAGTATTGAACTATCTCCTGTGCGGCCGTGTATGTATAACCTGAAAGATGGCAGTCTTTGGCTTCAGCCCCCATGCACATGGTGCGGGGGTGTTTGCAAAAAGAAAAGCACTTTTTCACACTTAATCCAACGTCTTGGTCCTTTGAAGGAGGTGATAGCGTAGCAAACTAGGCAACCGGACTATAATGCTTTATCACTTTCACTTAGCCATAGGAGCTCGAAGGTGGGGCTACTATATAGCCCCTAGAGGCACCACGCTTCTCAGAACTCGAGGCGCGTATGTGCCTGACCGGGAAGCGGTCTTCGTCAAAGCGGAGGAATTCTAAACAATCCAGTAGTCGATCAAGTGGTTGACCAGTCTCTCGCTATATCATGACAGTCAGTTTTCGGCTTTCTCTACTGAGGTGCTCGGCCGGCCGAACCAGGGCACAATCGCAATAGTTCTCCTGGTGCCGCGTTAGCTGATGATGCGGAATGTAAGGCAGCAAAACACAGGAGCCGGGCAAACCCAACATTTGATCAAAGACATGATTCGGAGCTGATGCATATAAGGCCTAACTCGAGACGCCGAACACTCCCCGAGGTGTTCGGTCTTTATGATACCAGGCATGACAATGCCCTAAGCCCCTAGTGTTCAGGTACGGGCGGGAACTTCTGACGCAGCCGATGCCAAAACGCCAGCCTCCTCCTCGGTTATGGTAAGAAACCGGGGGATGTGTATCAACAAGAGACAGTAAGAAAGGTTTATGCAGGGTCTTAATCTGAAAAGAATCCTTGTAACGGGTCCCTGCTGCACGTCTGCGCCCGTGTCTCCGTTGTGCTGTATCCTGGACGGGTGTAGCACGTGCTTCATCTGTAAAAGAGAAGAACTTAGTTTGGAAAAGTATCGTGCAAAAGGTGTAGTTAAAATAAAGTATGATGAATTTGAGCTTTATTGGCTCTCATTGTTTGTACGTGCAGCCCCTTGTAAAGGGGTATGCGGCGGTGAAGCCCCTTGTTTATTTATGCCGGACTCGCCTAACCGTGTCCAAGGTCTGAATGACCTGTTTTAGGGCTTTGACCAGCAAGGTCGGATTAGTGTGCGGCTGTCAAAGCAGTCTCACGTTTTCCGTGGTCGAGGAACACTCAGATTACCCTTTGCTGAGATTATGCCGTATGGACCAGGTATTTTAAGCGTAAGAGACGCATAATGCGGTATTGCGTTAAAGTGGGCGAATGCTTCGCGTCCCAGTAGTGCTTGATAGCTACTTTTGAATGGGGCGATATGGAAAATGAGCTTTTCACGACGGAGGTTGTCGGATGAACCGAACACGACCTCTAGTAGCGCAGAGCCTGTATATTTGGCGTAAAGGCCAGGCGTCACTCCTTTGAAGGGAGTGTTGCTATGGTGAGTTTCGGTAGGGTCTATCCCCATTCTGCGGACGGTATCCTGGTATAGAAGGTGCCGCACTATGTTTCCGTGTTATCACATGGAGTGAGTTCACTCTTTTGACTTCTAGTGGGAAAGTCTTCTGTTTTCCGGCGTGCTACTTGTGGGGTTCGTCGTCTTCGCTTGGTGTGTCGGACCCCTTGCGTTCGGCGTTAAGTCGGCCGGACTGCTTGAAGACCCAACAATCTCTGTGGGTATGGTTTGCAGGCTTCCCGGGGGTACTATGTATTTGACATATCCTATCCAAAATTTTGTTTAGGTTGGATAGCTCGTCACTGTTGTCCTTGAGGGGCAGTGTTTTATTATTCGGCCGAGAGCTTTTGAATCCGGCGTTGACCGCCGTGCTATTTGGGCCATTTTCCTTATTCCGGCGCTGATCTTTTCTGCGTCGTGATTTCCCATTTCCATCCCTGACTTCGGATGCACTCGGGTCGCTAGTGCTGCATCTAGCCAGCCAGCTGTCTTCCCCCGCGCAAAAGCGGGTCATGAGGCTTGTTAGTGCGGCCATCGTTCTTGGTTTTTCCTGGCCGAGGTGTCTGGCAAGCCATTCGTCTCGGACGTTGTGCTTAAAGGCTGCTAAGGCTTCAGCGTCCGGACAGTCGACTATTTGGTTCTTTTTGGTGAGGAACCTGTTCCAGAATTTTGTTGCTGACTCTCCGGGCTGTTGAGTTATGTGACTTAAATCGTCTGCATCCGGAGGGCGGACATAAGTCCCCTGAAAATTTGCTCGAAACGCATCCTCGAGCTCTTCCCAACTTCCAATGGTGTTTTCTGGGAGGCTTTTGAGCCAATGCCGAGCTGGCCCTTTGAGCTTGAGGGGTAGGTATTTTATGGCATGGAGATCGTCTCCTCTGGCCATATGTATGTGTAGGATATAGTCCTCAATCCAGACTCCGGGGTCTGTTGTTCTGTCATATGCCTCTATGTTGACGGGTTTGAATCCCGCTGGAAATTCATGGTCCAGTACCTCATCGGTGAAACATAGTGGGTGTGCGGCGCCCCTATATTTAGGTGTGCCGTTGTCTTCAAATATTCGGCGGGTTGTATTGCTCCCTGGAGTCCTCTTTTTTGGCCCATAGATGGACCTAACCGGGCCATCTTTTTTGCGAGGATCTTTATGTGGATCGTATGCCGGCTTGTGTGCGGCGCCCCTTGCCGCTCTTAGCCTGTCATCTGGTCGTCTATCTGGCCAGGCGGCATTTTGTTTTTTGACTATGGGGGCTCTACGGCCTCATCGTCAAATTCGGGCAACAACTTGCGCTTCGTGTAGCTCTTCGCCTGTTGACTATTGCCGTATTTATCTGCGGTATTGAGTACTTTGCTCCATCTCATTCTGAGTGTGTCCTCCGCTGTTTTGAGCTTCCGCTTTTGCTTCTTCAGACTTCTTGCAGTGGCGACGAGCCGTTTATGAAGGTTCTTATGCTCCGGTGGTTTGTCGGGCGTGAGATCGTCTGGACTGTTGTTTTCGCCGGGGATGGGTTGCTTGTCCAATCCGTCCTGTTCGGATGGTTGCTTGGTGGCATGTTCGTCGTCCACCGCTTCACCCTGCTCTAAGGCTGGGTCAGTATGGGTGTCGTTGTTATCGAGGCGGGACTTCGGGCGGCGCTTGCGTCGCCGTTTTGGTTGTTTGTTGGGGGAGTTGTCCTTCGCCACGTCCCGTTGTTCCTCGTTGTCACTTCCTTTTTGTGTATCCACCATGTATATGTCATATGATGAGGTGGCTTTCCAGTGCCCAGTAGGCGCTGGTTCTTGGTCGTCCCCGGCATCGTCGTCCATACCGTTGATGTCTTCGGAGTCGAAGTCTAGCATGTCGGTTATATCGTTGACAGTGGCTACCAAGTGGGTGGTGGGTGGGCTTTGAATTTCTTCATCGTCCGTACCCCAACCGTCCTGACCGCAGTCCGGCCAGGGCTCTCCTGATAACGAGAGATACTTTAGCAAACTCGAGATGTCGCCGAAAGGTGAGTGTTGAAAGATGTCCGCAGCGGTGAACTCCATGACCGGCGCCCAATCGGATTCGATTGGAGGGGGCGCGGGAGGTTCGGAGTTCGACGAGGAGTCCGGCACCTCGGAGTCACGAGCTTCATGAGGGACTAGGTCAGTGTTCGGCTCTATCGCCGTAGAGGTTGCAGCCCCCGAGGCGGTGTCTAGCCACTCGTCCTCGATCTACGCAGCCGGCTCCGAATTGAAGATCGGAGCGGACTCGTGTGCGGCCTCCAGGTTACTATCCGGCTGCAGAGCTAAGTCATGCCCGTCGTGACAGTGCGGCGCGCTTGGCTGCGGCTCGAATCCATCGAAGATCAGGTCCCCGCGGATGTCAGCCGTGAAGTTCAAACTTCCGAATCTGACCTGACGGCCAGGGGCGTAGCTTTCGATCTGCTCCAGATGGCCAAGCGAATTGGCCCGCAGTGCAAAGCTGCCGAATACAAAGATCTGTCCGGGGAGGAAGGTCTCACCTTGGACTGCGTCGTTGTTGATGATCGAAGAAGCCATCGAGCCTATCGGTGACGACACAGAGGAACTCTCAATGAAAGCACCAATGTCGGTGTCAAAACCAGCGGATCTCGGGTACGGGGTCCCGAACTGTGCGTCTAGGCGGATGGTAACAGGAGACAAGGGACACGATGTTTTACCCAGGTTCGGGCCCTCTTGATGGAGGTAAAACCCTACGTCCTGCTTGATTGATATTGATGATGTGGGTATTACAAGAGTAGATCTACCATGAGATCAAGGAGGCTAAACCCTAGAAGCTAGCCTATGGTATGATTGTTGTTCGTCCTACGGACTAAAGCCATCCGGTTTATATAGACACCAAAGAGGGCTAGGGTTACACAGAGTCGGTTACAATGGTAGGAGATCTACATATCCGTATCACCAAGCTTGCCTTCCACGCGAAGGAAAGTCCCATCCGGACATGGGACGAAGTCTTCGATCTTGTATCTTCATAGTCTTGGAGTCCAGCCGATTATGATAGTCCGGCTATCCGGACACCCCCTAGTCCAGGACTCCCTCAGAGACCATCTTCAAGCTTCAAGAGAAAATCGAGCACCTCCAAGCCCAGATTTATGACCTACAAAACCAGAACTGTGAGTATGAATATAGATTCAAGTGAATGAGTTTGGCTGCAGATTTAAGGATCCCGGAGACTCAATCATCCTTTTATGATGGAGAGCCTATGCCTTGGAAGATGGATGACAAGCCTACTCCATCAACAACTCCTACTTCACCACCTCCGAAGAAATAATCACATGGGTATGGGCACTCCCCTTGGCAACTGCCAAGCTTGGGGGAGGTGCCCCGGTATCGTATCACCATCACACTCCTTTCTTTACCGCTTTATTTAGTTCGATCCTTTTAGTAGTATCTTGATCCATTAGTTTGAAGTTTTGATATCAAGTAGCTTTGAGTTTTTCGTTGAGATCTCTTTATGTAAGCGAGTCCGTGTGCTACCTATAATAAAGATTAGTGTTGAGTCAAGGGCTTTGCTATGTTGCTATGATCTTGAGAAAGTAGAAAGAACAAAAGAGTTCATATTGATCTTGTGGATAGTGATAACTTCACACATAGAAAGTATGAGGCATAAAATTGTTGAGAGTTGATGAACGTAGCCTTGGTCATGGTTGCAATTAATAGGAAGTGATAAGGAAAGAGGGGTTCACATATATATATATTATCTTGGACATCTTTTATGATTGTGAAGCACTCATTAAGTATGACATGCTAAAAGAGTTGACGTTGGACAAGGAAGACAACGTAATGGTTTATGTTTTCTGACATCTCAGTTAAAGTATATTATCAGTGACCTTCTAAACATGTTGAGCTTGCCTTTCCCCCTCATGCTAGCCAAAACTCCATGCATCAAGTAGAGATACTACTTGTGCTTCCAAATATCCTTAAACCCAGTTTTGTCATGAGAGTCCACCATACCTACCTATGGATTGAGTAAGAATCTTCAAGTAAGTTGTGATCGGTGCAAGCAATAAAAATTGCTCTCTAAATATGCATGACTTATTAGTGCAGAGAAAATAAGCTTTGTACGAACTTATTGTGGAAGTAATAAAAGTGACGAATTGCATAATAAAGGTCCACATACAAGGGGCAATATAAAGTGACGTTCTTTTGCACTAAGATTTTGTGTATCCAACCCTAAAAGCGCATGACAACCTCTGCTTCCCTCTGCGAAGGGCCTATCTTTTACTTTATGTTTTACTTTAATACTTTAGTCAAGGTGATCCTAACCTTTCCCTTTTTCATTTTATCCTTTGGCAAGCTCTTCGTGTTTGAAAGATCATGATATATATATATATCCGACTAGATGTAAGTTGGCATAGGCTATTATTGTTGACATCACCTAAAGGTGAATACGTTGGGAGGCAACACAATAAGCCCCTATCTTTCTCAGTGTCCGGCTGAAACTCTATAACCACAAGTATTGCGTGAGTGTTAACAATTATGGGATACTACGAGATAGTTGAGTATGTGAGCTTGCTGAGAAGCTCTATTATTGACTCTTTCTAATGTTACGATAAATTGCAATTGCTGCAATGACTGAGATTATAGTTTGTTAGTTCCCAATGAAGTTTTTGAACCATACTTGACATTGTGAATTGCTTATTACTTGAACATAGGAAATCATATGACAAAATCCGTATATGTTGCTGTTATTAGAATGATCATGATGCCCTCATGTCCGTATTTTATTTTTATCGACACCTCTATCTCTAAACATGTGAACATATTTTTCGATTTCGGTTTCCGCTTGAGGACAAGCGATGTCTAAGCTTGGGGGAGTTGATACGTCCATTTTGCATCATGCTTTTATATCAATATTTATTGCATTGTGGGTTGTTATTACGCATTATATCTCAATACTTATGGCTATTCTCTCTTATTTTACAAGGTTTATCATGAAGAGGGGGAATGCCGGCAGCTGGAATTCTGTCTAGAAAAGGAGCAAACGTTGGAAACCTATTCTGCACAACTCCAAAAGACCTGAGACTCCACGAAACGACTTTTTGGATTTATTAAGGAATTATGAGCAAAAGAAATAGGCCAAGGGGCCCACACCCTGTCCAGGAGACAGGGGGGTGCCCCCCTAGGGCCCCCTATCTCCTGGGCTCCCTGGTGGGCCTCCGGCGTCCATCTTCTGATATATGAAGGGTTTTGTCCTGGAAAAAATTGTGGGCAAGCTTACGAGACGAAACTCCGCCGCCACGAGGCGGAACCTTGGCGGAATCAATCTAGGGCTCTGGCAGAGTTGTTCTGCCGGGGACACTTCCCTTCGGGAGGGGTAAATCATCACCAACGTCATCACCAATGATCCTCTCATCGGGAGGGGGTCAATCTCCATCAACATCTTCACCAGCACCATCTCCTCTCAAACAATAGTTCATCTCTTGTATCAAATCTTGTATCCAAAACCACAAATTGGTACATGTGGGTTGCTAGTAGTGTTGATTACTCCTTGTAGTTGATACTTATTGGTTTACTTGGTGGAAGATCATAAGATCAGATCCTTAATGCATATTATTACACCTATGATTATGAACATGAATATGCTTTGTGAGTAGTTACGTTTGTTCCTGAGGACATGGGTGAAGTCTTGCTATTAGTAGTCATGTGAATTTGGTATTCGTTCGATATTTTGATGAGATGTATGTTGTCTCTCCTCTAGTGGTGTTATGTGAACGTCGACTACATGACACTTCACCATTATTTGGGCCTAGAGGAAGGCATAGGGATAATAAGTAGATGATGGGTTGCTAGAGTGACAGAAGCTTAAACCCTAGTTTATGCGTTGGTTCGTTAGGGGTTGATATGGACCCATATGTTTAATGCTATGGTTAGGTTTACCTTAATACTCCTTCTTATAGTTGCGAACGCTTGCAATAGGGGTTAATCATAAGTGGGATGCTTGTCCAAGTTAGGGCAGTACCCAAGTGCCGGTCCACCCACATATCAAATTATCAAAGTACCGAACGCGAATCATATGAGCGTGATGAAAACTAGCTTGACGATATTTCCCAATGTGTCCTCGGGAGCTCCTTCCTCATTATTAGAATTTTTCCAGGATTATCCTTTGCTACATAAAGGATTGGGCCACCTTGCTGCACTTTATTTACTTTATTTACTTTTGCTCGTTACTATTTATCTCATCACAAAACTATCTATCACCTACTATTTCAGTGCTTGCAGAGAAAACCTTACTGAAAATCGCTTATCATTTCGTTCTACTCCTCGTTGGGTTAGACACTCTTACTTATCGAAAGGACTACGATAGATCCCCTACACTTGTGGGTCATCAGGGGCCCTGCTGCACGTCTGCGCCTTTGTCTCCGTTGTGCCGTATCCTGGAAGGGTGTCGCACGAATAGTGTCTGTAAAAATGAAAACTCATGTGAAAGAGTAAGCGCGCGAAAAGTTGGTTATTCTCGATGAATGTTAGAGATGCGAGATATTTGCCTATTAATGAGGCAAGCCAAATTGTGGGCTTTATTACATGTTTGCAGCCCCTGGTATCGTTTATGGGGATACATGTACAACACCTAGCTCAGGTTTATCCGGGATATTGTGAAAAAATGGTGGACTGGACTTGTCTAACCGTGTCTGTGGTCTTGACGGCCAATCATGCTTCTGGTAGGAGAGGCTGCTTAATGTCCGGCTATCATAGCCGCCGTACACTACTCTGTCTTTCCGCCAATGGTAATGACGCCACATGGACCAGGCATCTTAAGTTTAAAGCAGGCGTAGTTCGGTATTGAGTTAAAGCAAGTGAAGGCCGTTCTTCCGAGTAGTGCATGATAACCGCTGCTGAAGGGAGCGATGTTGAAGAGTAGTTCCTCGCTTCTGAAGTTGTCGGGAGAACCGAATGTCACTTCTAATACGAGGGAGCCCCGGCAGTGGGCCTCAACGCCTGGTATCACTCCATTGAAGGTGGTGCTATTTTGGCTTATTCTGGATGGGTCTATCCCCATCTTGCAGATGGTGCTATTTTGGCTTATTCTGGATGGGTCTATCCCCATCTTGCGGATGGTGTCTTAATATATCAGATTAAGACTACTGCCGCCGTGCATTAGGACTCGAGTGAGATGGTATCCATCAATTATTGGGCCGAGCAGCAAGGCAGCCGATCCTCCGTGCCGGATACTGGCCGGGTGGTCCCTGTGATCGAAAGTGATCGGGCAGGCCGCCCAGGGGTTGAATTTGGGGGCGATGAACTCTGCGTGAGTTGCATGTACCATGTTTACCGTTTTGACTTCTGGTGGGAATTTTTTCTGGCCCCCCGTGTTCGGCTGGCGAGGCTCATCCTCGTCTTCACTTGGTGTTTCTCTTCCCTTGTGCTCGGCGTTTAATTTGCCGGCCTGCTTGAAGACCCAACATTCTCTGTGGGTATGATTTGCAGGTTTTTCCGAAGTGCCATGGATTTGGCACAATCTGCCTAGGACTTTATTCAGGCCGGACGGTCCCTTTTTACTGCCCTTAATTGGCTTCTTTCCTTGACCGGGTCGAGAGCTCCTGAATCCGGCGTTGACCGTCGTGTTGTCCGGACTATCGTCATTCCGACGCTTGTGCTTAGTGCGCCGTCGCTTTCCGTTGCCATCTCGAATTTCGGATGTGCCTGGGTCACTGGTGCATCTACGGGCCAACCAGTTGTCTTCGCCCGCACAAAAGTGGGTCATAAGGCTTGTTAAGGCTGCCATCATCCTTGGCTTTTCTTGGCTGAGGTGTCTGGCGAGCCTCCCTTCTCGGATACTATGTTTGAAGGCCGCTAAGGCTTCGACATCAGGACAGTCATCAATTTGATTCTTCTTAGTGAGGAATCTATTCCAAAGCTTACGGGCTGACTCTCCGGGCTGCTGTATTATGTGACTTAAATCATCTGCATCCAGAGGTCGGACATAGGTCCCTTGAAAGTTGGCCCTGAAAGCATCCTCAAGTTCCTCCCAACTTCCAATTGAGTTTTTTGGGGAGGCTCTTCAGCCAGTGCCGAGCTGGTCCTTTCAACTTGAGGGGAAGGTATTTGATGGCGTGGAGGTCATCCCCACGAGCCATGTTTATGTGAAGGGTAAAATCTTCAATCCAGACCCCAGGGTCTGTCGTTCCGTCGTATGCCTCTATATTCACGGGTTTGAATCCGTGTGGAAATTCATGATCCAGCACCTCATCGGTGAAGCACAGAGGATGCACAGCCCCTCTGTATCTGGCCATGTCACGGCATGCTGTCGATTGTTGTTGAGCCCGGTGTTGATTCCGGATTGGTATTCGATCACTGTGATCTTGAGGTGACCATAATCCCGCGTCGAAGCATGTCCTCTGGACCCGTAGATGGACCTGGACACACCGGCCTTTTTGTCCAGGAACTCATGTAAATCGTGTGTGGTATTAGTGGCTGCTCTATCACGGCTATGAGGTGGTTGGTCCGGCCAAGTGGTCGTATTGTTCTTTGGTGGAATGGGTGCTGTGGTCTCGTCATTAAATTCGGGCAGCAGCTTGCGCTTTGGGTAGCTCTTTGTGTGCCGATCGTCGCCACGTTTTCCTTCGGTGTCTAGCACCTTGTTCCATCTTTGGTTGAGCGTATCCTGCGCGGCTTTAAGCCTTTGCTTCTGCTTATTTAGGCTCCTCGCCGTCGCCAGAAGCTTTCTGCGGAGGTTATCTTGCTTCAAACGTTTTTCCGGGATGATGAATGCATCGTCAACCGGACTGTCCTCCCCTTCGTGGGTAGTTTGATGAGTTTGGCCCGCGGGATCGCTGTGATCGGGTGTTTGTTCGGCGTGACCTGGCTCTTCTTGCTCTGTTGTTGGGTTCAAATTTTCGCCATCGGAGTCAATCGGGGTGTCGTTTTTCCTCGCACTGTTATCACTATTTTTACTATGACTGGACTTAGAGCGGCGCCTCCGCCGTCGTTTTTGTTTGCCGGGGGGTTTATCCTCCGTTATGTCCTTCTTGTCACCGTTGTCTTCCTTAGGCATGTCCAACATGTAGATGTCATATGATGAAGTGGCGGTCCAGCGCCCCGTGGGCGGTGGTTCCAGATCGTCCCCTGCGTCGACATCCATATCGCCGATATCATCAGAGTCGAAGTCAAGCATGTCTGTTAGGTCATCGACGGTGGCTATGAAGTGGGTGGTGGGTGGGATGCGATTTTCTTCGTCATCCGTACCACACTTAGGCCGGATATAGTTCGGCCAAGAGTCTTCTGTCAGAGAGAGAGAGAGATTTTAATGAATTCAGCACATCGCCAAAGGGGGAGTGCTGGAAGATATCCGCGGCAGTGAATTCCATGATTGGAGCCCAATCAGATTCAATGGGCATGGGTGCACGCGGTCCGGAACCTATGACGGAAGACAAGTCCGGGGGTCCCGAGACATAGATTTCCTTGGAAGCGGAGTCTGTGTTCGGCTCTAATGCTGATAGGTGTGCGGCCTCCGTGGCGGGGTCCATCCACCCATCCTTGGATGGCACGATCTCCTCAGGATCAAAGTCCGGAGCCATGGCAGGTCCGATATCCCGAATACTGTCGGACGGCGGATCTAAGTCATGCGTGTGGCGACCGTTCGGCGCTTCTGACGTGGGATCGAATCCGTCGAAGATAAAGTCTCCGCGGATGTCGGTAATATAGTTTAGCTCTCCCGAACCTAACCTGATGGCCAGGGGCGTAGCTGTCGATCTGCTCTAGATGGCCAAGCGAGTTGGCCTGTAGTGTGAAGCCGCCGAACACGAAGATCTGTCCGGGGAGAAAAGTCTCACCCTGGACAGCGTTGTTGAAGGTTGGAGAAGCCATCGAGCCTTACAGCGAGACATAGAGGAACTCTCAATGAAAGCGCCAATGTCGGTGTCAAAACCGGCGGATCTCGGGTACGGGGTCCCGAACTGTGCGTCTAAGGCTAATAGTAACAGGAGATTGGGGACACGATGTTTACCCAGGTTCGGGCCCTCTCGATGGAGGTAATACCCTACTTCCTGCTTGATTGATCTTGATGATATGAGTATTACAAGAGTTGATCTACCACGAGATCGGAGAGGCTAAACCCTAGAAGCTAGCCTATGGTATGATTGTTGTTGTGTCCTACGGACTAAACCCTCCGGTTTATATAGACACCGGAGGGGGCTAGGGTTACATAGAGTCGGTTATAGAGAACGAGATCTATCATCCGAACCGCCAAGCTTGCCTTCCACGCCAAGGAGATGTTGGGGAACGTAGTAATTTCAAAAAAATTCCTACGTACACGCAAGATCATGGTGATGACATAGCAACGAGAGGGAAGAGTGTTGTCCATGTACCCTCATAGACCGTAAGCGGAAGCGTTATGACAACGCGGTTGATGTAGTCGTACGTCTTCCCGATCCGACCGATCCAAGCACCGAACGTACGGCACCTCCGAGTTCAGCATACGTTCAGCTCGATGACGATCCCTGCGCTCCGATCCAGCAAAGCTTCGGGGATGAGTTCCGTCAGCACGACGGCTTGGTGGTGATGATGATGTTCTACCGGTGCAGGGCTTCGCCTAAACTCCGCGACGATGTGACCGAGGTGGAATATGGTGGAGGGGGGCACCGCACACGGCTAAGGAACGATCCGTAGATCAACTTGTGTGTCTATGGGGTGCCCCCTGCCCCCGTATATAAAGGAAGGAGGGGGAGGCCGGCCGGCCCTTGTTGGGCGCGCCAGGAGGTGGAGTCCTCCTCCTAGTAGGAGTAGGACTCCTCCTTTCCTACTCCTACTAGGAGGGGAAGGAAGGGGGAGCGGAGGGAAGGAAAGAGGGGGGCGCCCCCCCCTCCTAGTCCAATTCGGACCAGAGGGAGAGGGGGCGCGCAGCCCTTCCTGGCCGCCCCTCTCTCTTCCCACCAAGGCCCATGTGGCCCATTAACTCTCCGGGAGGGGTTCCGGTAACCCTCCGGCACTCCGGTTTTCTCCGAAATCACCCGGAACACTTCCGGTGTCTGAATATAGTCGTCCAATATATCAATCTTTATGTCTTGACCATTTCGAGACTCCTCGTCATGTCCGTGATCACATCCGAGACTCCGAACAAACTTCGGTACATCAAAACTTGTAAACTCATAATAAAACTGTCATCGTAACATTAAGCGTGCGGACCCTACGGGTTCGAGAACTATGTAGACATGACCTAGAACTATTCTCGGTCAATAACCAATAGCGGAACATGGATGCCCATATTGGTTCCTACATGTTCTACGAAGATCTTTATCGGTCAAACCGCATAACAACATACGTTGTTCCCTTTGTCATCGGTATGTTACTTGCCCGAGATTTGATCGTCGGTATCCAATACCTAGTTCAATCTCGTTACCGGCAAGTCTCTTTACTCGTTCTGTAACAAATCATCTTATAACTAACTCATTAGTTACAATGCTTGCAAGGCTTAGGTGATACCGAGAGGGCCCAGAGATACCTCTCCGACAATCGGAGTGACAAAACCTAATCTCGAATTATGCCAACCCAACATGTACCTTCGGAAACACCTGTAGAGCACCTTTATAATCACCCAGTTACGTTGTGACGTTTGGTAGCACACAAAGTGTTCTTCCGGTAAACGGGAGTTGCACAATCTCATAGTTGCAGGAACTTTGTATAAGTCATGAAGAAAGCAATAGCAACATACTAAACGATCAAGTGCTAGGCTAACGGAATGGGTCATGTCAATCACATCATTCTCCTAATGATGTGATCCCATTAATCAAATGATAACACATGTCTATAGTTAGGAAACATAACCATCTTTGATTAATGAGCTAGTCAAGTAGAGGCATACTAGTGACTTTATGTTTGTCTATGTATTCACACGTGTATCATGTTTCCGGTTAATACAATTCTAGCATTAATAATAAACATTTATCATGATATGAGGAAATAAATAATAACTTTATTATTGCCTCTAGGGCATATTTCCTTCAGTCTCCCACTTGCACTAGAGTCAATAATCTAGATTACATAGTAATGATTCTAACACCCATGGAGTCTTGGTGCTGATCATGTTTTGCTCGTGAGAGAGGCTTAGTCAACGGGTCTGCAACATTCAGATCCGTATGTATCTTGCAAATCTCTATGTCTCCCACTTGGACTTGGTCCCGAATGGAATTGAAGCGTCTCTTGATGTGCTTGGTCCTCTTGTGAAATCTGGATTCCTTTGCCAAGGCAATTGTACCAGTATTGTCACAGAAGATCTTCATTGGTCCCGATGCACTAGGTATGACACCTAGATCGGAAATGAACTCCTTCTTCCAGACTCCTTCATTTGTTGCTTCCGAAGCAGCTATGTACTCCGCTTCACATGTAGATCCCGCTACGACGCTTTGTTTAGAACTGCACCAACTTACAGCTCCACCGTTTAAAAAACATGTATCCGGTTTGCGATTTAGAATCGTCCGGATCAGTGTCAAAGCTTGCATCGACGTAACCGTTTACGACTAGCTCTTTGTCACCTCCATATACGAGAAACATATCCTTAGTCCTTTTCAGGTATTTCAGGATGTTCTTGACCGTTGTCCAGTGAGCCACTCCTGGATTACTTTGGTACCTTCCTGCCAAGCTTATTGCTAAGCATACGTCAGGTCTGGTACACAGCATTGCATACATGATAGAGCCTATGGCTGAAGCATAGGGAACATTTTTCATTTTCTCTCTATCTTTTGCTGTGGTCGGGCATTGAGTTTGACTCAACTTCACACCTTGTAGCACAGGCAAGAATCCTTTCTTTGCCTGATCCATTTTGAACTTCTTCAAAATTTTGTCAAGGTATGTGCTTTGTGAAAGTCCTATTAAGCGTCTTGATCTATCTCTATAGATCTTGATGCCCAATATGTAAGCAGCTTCACCGAGGTCTTTCATTGAAAAACTTTTATTCAAGTATCCTTTTATGCTATCCAGAAATTCTATATCATTTCCAATTAATAATATGTCATCTACATATAAAATTAGAAATGCTACAGAGCTCCCACTCACTTTCTTGTAAATACAGGCTTCTCCAAAAGTCTGTATAAAACCATATGCTTTGATCACACTATCAAAGCGTTTATTCCAACTCCGAGATGCTTGCACCAGTCCATAAATGGAACGCTGGAGCTTGCACACTTTGTCAGCACCTTTTGGATCAACAAAACCTTCTGGCTGCATCATATACAACTGTTCTTCTAGAAATCCATTCAAAATTGCAGTCTTGACATCCATTTGCCAAATTTCATAATCATGAAATGCAGCAATAGCTAACATGATTCGGACGGACTTAAGCATCACTACGGGTGAGAAAGTCTCATTGTAGTCAACCCCTTGAACTTGTCGAAAACCTTTTGCAACAAGTCGAGCTTTATAGACAGTTATATTACCATCAGCGTCAGTCTTCTTCTTAAAGATCCATTTATTCTCAATGGCTTGCCGATCATCGGGCAAGTCAACCAAAGTCCATACTTTGTTTTCATACATGGATCCCATCTCAGATTTCATGGCTTCTAGCCATTTTGCGGAATTCGGGCTCATCATCGCTTCCTCATAGTTCGTAGGTTCATCATGGTCAAGTAACATGAATTCCAGAATAGGATTACCGTACCACTCTGGTGCGGATCTTACTCTGGTAGACCTACGAGGTTCAGTAGAAACTTGATCTGAAGTTTCATGATCATTATCATTAGCTTCCTCACTAATTGGTGTAGTTGTCACAGGACTGGTTCTCGTGATGAACTACTTTCCAATAAGGGAGTAGATACAGTTATCTCATCAAGTTCTACTTTCCTCCCACTCACTTCTTTCGAGAGAAACTCCTTCTCTAGAAAGGATCCATTCTTAGCAACGAATGTCTTGCCTTTGGATCTGTGATAGAAGGTGTACCCAATAGTCCCTTTTGGGTATCCTATGAAGACACATTTCTCTGATTTAGGTTCGAGCTTATCTGGTTGAAGTTTCTTCACATAAGCATCGCAGCCCCAAACTTTAAGAAACGACAACTTAGGTTTCTTGCCAAACCACAGTTCATAAGGCGTCGTTTCAACGGATTTTGATGGTGCCCTATTTAACGTGAATGTGGCCGTCTCTAAAGCATAACCCCAAAACGATAGCGGTAAATCAGTAAGAGACATCATAGATCGCACCATATCAAGTAAACTACGATTACGACGTTCGGACACACCATTTCGTTGTGGTGTTCCAGGTGGCGTGAGTTGCGAAACTATTCCACATTGTTTCAAGTGTAGGCCAAACTCATAACTCAAATACTCTCCTCCACGATCAGATCGTAGAAACTTTATTTTCTTGTTACGATGATTTTCTACTTCACTCTGAAATTCTTTGAACTTTTCAAATGTTTCAGACTTGTGTTTCATCAAGTAGATATACCCATATCTGCTCAAATCATCTGTGAAGGTGAGAAAATAACGATACCCACCGCGAGCCTCAACATTCATTGGGCCACAAACATCAGTATGTATGATTTCCAACAAATCAGTTGCTCGCTCCATAGTTCCGGAGAACGGCGTTTTAGTCATCTTGCCCATAAGGCACGGTTCGCAAGTACCAAGTGATTCATAATCAAGTGATTCCAAAAGTCCATCAGTATGGAGTTTCTTCATGCGCTTTACACCGATATGACCCAAACGGCAGTGCCACAAATAAGTTGCACTATCATTATTAACTCTGCATCTTTTGGTTTCAACACTATGAATATGTGTATCACTACTATCGAGATTTAATAAAAATAGACCACTCTTCAAGGGTGCATGACCATAAAAGATATTACTCATATAAATAGAACAACCATTATTCTCTGATTTAAATGAATAACCGTCTCGCATCAAACAAGATCCAGATATAATGTTCATGCTCAACGCTGGCACCAAATAACAATTATTCAGGTCTAAAACTAATCCCGAAGGTAGATGTAGAGGTAGTGTGCCGACCGCGATCACATCGACTTTGGAACCGTTTCTCACGCGCATCGGCACCTCTTCCTTGGCCAGTGCTCGCTTATTCCATAGTCCCTGTTTCGAGTTGCAAATATTAGTAACAGAACCAGTATCAAATACCCAGGTGCTACTACGAGCTCTAGTTAGGTACACATCAATAACATGTATATCACATATACCTTTGTTCACTTTGCCATCCGTCTTATCCGCCAAATACTTGGGGCAGTTCCGCTTCCAGTGACCAGTGTGCTTGCAGTGGAAACACTCAGTTTCAGGCTTAGGTCCAGACTTGGGTTTCTTCTCTTGAGCAGCAACTTGCTTGCTATTCTTCTTGAAGTTCCCCTTCTTCTTCCCTTTGCCCTTTTTCTTGAAACTAGTGGTCTTGTTGACCATCAACACTTGATGCTCCTTCTTGATTTCTACCTCCGCAGCTTTTAGAATTGCAAAGAGCTCGGGAATAGTCTTGTTCATCCCTTGCATATTATAGTTCATCACAAAGCTCTTGTAGCTTGGTGGCAGTGATTGGAGAATTCTGTCAATGACGCTATCATCCGGAAGATTAACTCCCAGTTGAATCAAGTGATTATTATACCCAGACATTTTGAGTATATGTTCACTGACAGAACTATTCTCCTCCATCTTGCAGCTATAGAACTTATTGGAGACTTCATATCTCTCAATCCGGGCATTTGCTTGAAATATTAACTTCAACTCCTGGAACATCTCATATGCTCCATGACGTTCAAAATGTCGTTGAAGACCCGGTTCTAAGCCGTAAAGCATGGCACACTGAACTATAGAGTAGTCATCAGCTTTGCTCTGCCAGACATTCTTAACGTCGTCAGTTGCATCAGCAGCAGGCCTGGCACCCAGCGGTGCTTCCAGGACGTACTGTGGAGCAATGAGGATAATCCTCAGGTTACGGACCCAGTCCGTGTAATTGCTACCATCATCTTTCAACTTTTCTTTCTCAAGGAACGCATTAAAATTCAACGGAACAACAGCACGAGCCATCTATCTACAAACAAACATAGACAAGCAAAATACTATCAGGTACTAAGTTCATGATAAATTTAAGTTCAATTAATCATATTACTTAAGAACTCCCACTTAGACAGACATCTCTCTAGTCACAAGTGATCACGTGATCCAAATCAACTAAACCATAACCGATCATCACGTGAGATGGAGTAGTTTTCAATGGTGAACATCACTATGTTGATCATATCTACTATATGATTCACGCTCGACCTTTCGTCCTCCGTGTTCCGAGGCCATATCTGCATATGCTAGGCTCGTCAGGTTTAACCTGAGTATTCTGCGTGTGCAAAACCGGCTTGCACCCATTGTAGATGGACGTAGAGCTTATCACACTCGATCATCACGTGGTGTCTGGGCACGACGAACTTTGGCAACGGTGCATACTCAGGGAGAACACTTCTTGATAATTTTAGTGAGAAATCATCTTAAAATGCTACCATCAATCAAAGCAAGATAAGATGCATAAAGGATAAACATCACATGCAATCAATATAAGTGATATGATATGGCCATCATCATCTTGTGCTTGTGATCTCCATCTTTGAAGCACCGTCATGATCACCATCGTCACCGGCGCGACAACTTGATCTCCATCGTAGCATCGTTGTTGTCTCGCCAACTATTGCTTCTACGAATATCGCTACCGCTTAGTGATAAAGTAAAGCAATTACAGGGCGTTTGCATTTCATACAATAAAGCGACAACCATATGGCTCCTACCAGTTGCCGATAACTTCGGTTACAAAACATGATCATCTCATACAATAAAATATAGCATCACGTCTTGACCATATCACATCACAACATGCCCTGCAAAAATAAGTTAGACGTCCTCTACTTTGTTGTTGCAAATTTTACGTGGCTGCTACGGGCTTTTAGCAAGAACCGTTCTTACCTACGCATAAAAACCACAACGATAGTTTGTCAAGTTGGTGCTGTTTTAACCTTCGCAAGGACCGGGCGTAGCCACACTCGATTCAGCTAAAGTGAGAGAGACATACACCCCCAGCCACCTTTAAGCACGAGTGCTCGTAACAGTGAAACCAGTCTCGCGTAAGCGTACGCGTAATGTCGGTCCGGGCCGCTTCATCTCACAATACCGCCGAACCAAAGTATGACTTGGTGGTAAGCAGCATGACTTGTATCGCCCACAACTCACATGTGTTCTACTCGTGCATATAACATCAACGCATAAAACCAGGCTCGGATGCCACTGTTGGGGAACGTAGTAATTTCAAAAAAATTCCTACGTACACGCAAGATCATGGTGATGACATAGCAACGAGAGGGAAGAGTGTTGTCCACGTACCCTCGTAGACCGTAAGCGGAAGCGTTATGACAACGCGGTTGATGTAGTCGTACGTCTTCACGATCCGACCGATCCAAGCACCGAACGTACGGCACCTCCGAGTTCAGCACACGTTCAGCTCGATGACGATCCCCGGGCTCCGATCCAGCAAAGCTTCGGGGATGAGTTCCGTCAGCACGATGGCGTGGTGACGATGATGATGTTCTACAGGCGCAGGGCTTCGCCTAAACTCCGTGACGATATGACCGAGGTGGAATATGGTGGAGGGGGGCACCGCACACGGCTAAGGAACGATCCGTAGATCAACTTGTGTGTCTATGGGGTGCCCCCTGCCCCCGTATATAAAGGAGGGAGGGGGGAGGCCGGCCGGCCCTTGTTGGGCGCACCAGGAGGAGGAGTCCTCCTCCTAGTAGGAGTAGGACTCCTCCTTTCCTACTCCTACTAGGAGGGGAAGGAAGGGGGAGAGGAGGGGAAGGAAAGAGGGGGGCGCCACCCCCCTCCTAGTCCAATTTGGACCAGAGGGAGAGGGGGCGCGCGGCCCTTCCTGGCCGGCCCTCTCTCTTCCCACCAAGGCCCATGTGGCCCATTAACTCTCCGGGAGGGGTTCCGATAACCCTCCGGCACTCCAGTTTTCTCCAAAATCACCCGGAACACTTCCGGTGTCCGAATATAGTCGTCCAATATATCAATCTTTATGTCTCGACCATTTCGAGACTCCTCGTCATGTCCGTGATCACATCCGAGACTCCGAACAAACTTCGGTACATCAAAACTTGTAAACTCATAATAAAACTGTTATTGTAACGTTAAGCGTGCGGACCCTATGGGTTCGAGAACTATGTAGACATGACCTAGAACTATTCTCGGTCAATAACCAATAGCGGAACCTGGATGCTCATATTGGTCCCTACATATTCTACGAAGATCTTTATCGGTCAAACCGCATAACAACATACGTTGTTCCCTTTGTCATCGGTATGTTACTTGCCCGAGATTTGATCGTCGGTATCCAATACCTAGTTCAATCTCGTTACCGGCAAGTCTCTTTACTCGTTCTGTAACACATCATCTTATAACTAACTCATTAGTTACAATGCTTGCAAGGCTTAGGTGATGAGTATTACCGAGAGGGCCCAGAGATACCTCTCCGACAATCGGAGTGATAAAACCTAATCTCGAATTATGCCAACCCAACATGTACCTTCGGAAACACCTGTAGAGCACCTTTATAATCACCCAGTTACGTTGTGACGTTTGGTAGCACACAAAGTGTTCTTCCGGTAAACGGGAGTTGCACAATCTCATAGTTGCAGGAACTTTGTATAAGTCATGAAGAAAGCAATAGCAACATACTGAACGATCAAGTGCTAGGCTAACGGAATGGGTCATGTCAATCACATCATTCTCCTAATGATGTGATCCCATTAATCAAATGACAACACATGTCTATAGTTAGGAAACATAACCATCTTTGATTAATGAGCTAGTCAAGTAGAGGCATACTAGTGACTTTATGTTTGTCTATGTATTCACACGTGTATCATGTTTCCGGTTAATACAATTCTAGCATGAATAATAAACATTTATCATGATATGAGGAAATAAATAATAACTTTATTATTGCCTCTAGGGCATATTTCCTTCAGGAGAGTCCCATCCGGACACGGGACAAAGTCTTCAATCTTGTATCTTCATAGTCCAAAAGTCCGGCCAAAGTACATAGTCCGGCTATCCGGATACCCCCTTATCCAGGACTCCCTCACCTGCACCGGGCATGCATTGACGGGGACCTACACGAGTTGTACGCCATGTCGAAGGAGTTGGAGGGGCCAGCAGAGGAGGACTCCATGACAGTTGCGATGCTAATTGGCATGGCACCGATGTCGCCAACGGTGGTCGGAGTAGACAAAGTGGTCGGGAAAGATGACAACGACGCTAGCGATGAGCTGGTGCTGGAGGAAGACAAAGGTTGGATGGGCGGTGCCGAGGAAGAGCGGTGGTGGTGGGTTAGGAGCGCGGTGGTGATGCTTGAAGTAGGCGAGGAAGAACGCGACAACGTGGCGAAGACCGACGCGGAGGGTGGCGTTCCCGTGCCGAGGGAGGCGGCGTGACACATACCACGGGAAGTCGACGCCCGGGGACGGCAGAGTGGACCGCAGGCCGTGGCGCTACAGCCGAAAGGGGCTACGCTGCGGCGGCAGGCGGGTCGGGGCGACGGCGAGAAGACCTTGGGGTGGCAGCGCGGACCGCGTGCAGCGATGCCATGACCCGAAGGGGTGTGGTGCAGCGGCACTGCACGGGTCTGAGAGGCCATTGGGATGGCCTCGGGCGGCAGCGGGGACCGCGTGCTGCGATGCTACGACCGAATGGGGCGATGTATAGTGGTAGCCCGCGGGTCGCGGGGACCGTATGCCGCGACACTATAACCAGAAGGGGCGGTGTAGCGACAGTGTAGCGGGTCAGGGCAGCCATGGGGAGAACCACTGGCCGATGGTGACGGTCCGACGAGCTGCGGCGTGGACCGCGTGCTACGGCGCGACAGCCTGAAGGGGCGACGCAATGGCGGTAGCGGCTACTGGGTTAGCCGTCGGAATGATCTCAGGGTGGCGGCGGGAGCAGCGCGTGGGTTGGGGCAGCCGGCGGGAGGACCTCGGGGCGGCCACGAAGCGGTTCCTTCCACGCGACGGCAACCTATGGCTCGATTGGCGGTAGGCGCGTGCTCGGGGACGTACTTGGCAAAGACATGCTCGTGATCAGTTGATCAGACCGACGACGGCGTTGTACGCACCCCGACGGAGATGACGTGCAGATCATAGTCGATGACGCTGTTGTCGGTGATGTCCCGGGCGATGACGAAAAAGATGGACCGGCAATGGAGACCACGCGGATGAGCGGCCAACAGTGACGCACGAAGGCGTCCCTTGGGCGGTGCATCCAGCCTTGCTGCGCGGTTGATGACGAATTGGCCGGTGTAGAGTCGACGCCGATGTTGGATTAGAGGCGCAAGGGTCGATAGCGGCGACAGGCGACGCAAACCGGTCATAGATTGGTATAAAAAACAAAAAAGAAATGCCGGTCAAGATGACCACCGACTAATAGAAAACCGGATCTAGAGATTGAAAAAAGACTCTTTAGGCCAGCTGGTCAACACGGCCGACGGATGAACCCTAGGTACGGGAGGCACGGCCCCCGACGACGGTCATAGAGGCCGACCGCCCCGGGGGCGGCGCGCAGGGCGGAAGCGGTGGGCGGCGGCTAGGGCATGGATCGGTTAGGCTGATACCACGTTAGAAGAAATAGAGATGAATTGATGGAATCATGTTCATTGGTTGAGCTTTGTGGGCGGTAGGGTAGGATCCTATGCTTTCCTATCCTTCCTAATAATCGTAATATTCAACAGTTTTAGATCAATGGGCTTCACAATTGTACATATTGTTAACCCTGTAAAAATTCTCTAATGTTTTTCCCGGCCAGGGTATCAACCAAACTCCTCTTCTCTCACGCAGGCTTGCCCAGGCATACAACACAGGTGCTCTCGGGCACGTCCCAGGCACTGACTTTTGTAGGCATGATGGTGAGGACTCAAACCAAACATGCTCTTTGTCCTTCGAATGCAAACTGCCAAAATAAATTTTTGGACGATATCTTTTTACTGAAGTATGTAGATGTAGATGATATTCAAACGTACCATTATGACCAAATTTTGGCTAGCGATGTAAAAGTTCGCTCATTGCAATCCAACTGGATTCAATCTTGTTCAGTTGACCTTGTTCATTCAAAAAGATATGCATATAACAGCACAACTTTAATTTATAAGGGTCGAATTAAGTACTAATATCTGAACTAAATTCACGTCACTTATTTTGAGACGAAGAGGGTGGTTTATAAGGCTAGGATCTGAGGTCGATCCATCCAAGTACGTGCTTTTGATACTATAGTTTCATTTTTCCTCTCTTCTTTAAAAATTGTTTAATACTCCCTCTGTCCGAAATTACTAGTCTCAAAAAAGATAGAAATGATGTATTTAGAATAAAAATATGTATAGAAACATCTATCTCTGCTGCAAGTAATTTCGGATGGAGCTAGTACTATGTAACACTCCACACTGAAACACGTGGTTACATTGAGAAAGGCAGGGCCGTTCCAAGAACGAGGGGCTTGTGCATCGTACATTCAGGCAAGAATAAAATGCATTAGTAGTTGATGGAGGCCCTTGATGCATGTTCTACCGACTGGTTCTCCTGCACGTAGCCCATTTCAGTTTTTGTTTTCACTTTCGAAATCATATGCGACATAAGCACTTCTCTACTGCACGTTCAAAAGACAGAGTGCTACTCACAAGTCACACGGCGACCTTCTAGATTGGGCGGCCACGGATGATTTATGTAGAGCCTTCGCTCATGAGTTTTGCCTCCCGGCTTGTTGTTCAGTGGCTGCATTTGGTTCAGTACGCAGCTTCTTTACATAAGAGCAGGCCTTGATCAATTGCACTTCACAGCCACTCTCACAACGCAAACAATCTCCCTAACTTACAGTGCAGCAGCCTCGTCTCAGTTCAGTTCGCCTGACATGCCCAGCAGCAACGCGAGCCCGGGCGCCCGCGGGCCATGGAGCGACGGCGAGACGTCGGCCCTCGTGGACGCCTGGGGCCCGCTGCACCTCCGTCGCGACCCAGACCCCCTTGCCGTGGAGGACTGGCGCGTCGTGTGCAGTGCCGTCAACGCCCAGCGCGCCGCCGAAGGCGGCCGCTTCAACCGCACACTCGTCCAGTGCCAGAAGCGCGTCTACACACTCAAGGACCAGTACATGAAGGAGCTCGCCAAGGGGCGGCCGACATCGGGGTGGCGCCACTTCGCCCGGCTCCGGGCCTTCCTGGCCGCCTCGCCTCCTGGCTTCGTTGGCAAGACGCCGGCGGCATCCGTCAAGAAGGAGAAGGCCGCCAAGGCGCCGGCGGCATCGTCCGTCAAGAAGGAGGAGGCCGCCAAGACGCCGACGGCATCGTCCGTCAAGAAAGAGGAGGAGGAGGTGGAGGAGGAGACGAGTCCCGGCTTCCCAGCAACGATGCCGGCGACCGTCGTCAAGAATGAGGAGGTGGTTGGGTGTGGTTGCGAGTTGGTTGGGAGAGCGAGGTGCTGTCCGGGGGCGGTGGTGATGAAGCTTGCGGAGGTGTATGAGCGCGTGGTGATGGAGAGGCTCAACGTCGAGGAGAAGAGGATGGAGAAGATGTCATGTTGCAGCATGGGGCACAAGAAGATGAAGGTCGAGAATCCGGAGGGAGCTGACAGCAACTAACTTCTCTCACGGTAAAAAAATAAAAATCGCTCTCCTTGCGAAAACATAGAGTCTGATCGTAATCGTAAGTAGGAACACGCAAGCACTGCGAGTTTGCGACGACCGATATACTTGCTCCTTTACTTCCATCTTCTTATTAAGTTTTGTTTCTATTTTGCAGACGCACGCACGCAGGGGTTTGATCTGCGGACGACGGAGGTTGATGCATGCATTGTAGGCTGAAACGGAGCAGTGTTTTCCTTTTCTTTTTCTTTTCTTTTTCGCGAAATCCGGAGCTATAGTTTATCTTGTTCTATCTCTCTCAAAAAAAATGTATCTCGTTCTACACTTAATTTAATTATTATTACTAGCACTGTGAGTGTACTACCATCTATGTGACCGACCTTTTTTTTAACACATTAGAAACGCAAGCGCTCATATAAACGCGCATACACTTACTCACATGAACGCACATACGCACACCCCATCTCTATGAGCACCTCCGAGAGAATGAGCCGGCATATCATCTTGAGATTTTATGAAGTCACCGTAGATGTCTCGTAGTCGACGGGAACGTCTTCCCCCATTGAAAGTGTATCGTCGGAAATACTGAAATAAATTCAAGATAAATGCGAGCATCAGGACTTAAACTTTGATGAGCAGGGGATATCACTGTGCACCTAACCATCTCAACTACAGGTTGGTTCGTTATGTGACCGACCCTAAATTGTAGATTTTGATGGATAAATTAATCAGATTTACTAATTCTTATCTGGATGAGAATTAGTTAAGTCTCGACACATTCATGAGCTATGCCGCGGCCCATTGCTCGCTTGCGCGTGCTTTGACGGTTTTTTTATTTGACCGTTAGGTTATGAACCCATTGACCAGTTTGACCATTTAATTTTTTGAAGAAAGTTCATGGAAATGAAAAGGTTTCATACATTTGGAGAAAAATCACGATTCCAAATTTTAAAAAGTTTGTGAATTCAAAAAAATAATGAATTTTAAAAAACTCACAGGTTTAAATTTAAAAAAAATCACGAGCGCAAACAAGTTCGTGAACTGAAAAAAGTTAATGCATCTAAAAAAAGTTCACTAGTCCAAAAAAGTTGATGAATTTGAAAGTAGTCCGTGCATCTAAAAAAATCACCAATCTGAAAAAGTCATGAATTTTTAAAAAACGTTCGAGGATTATTATAAAAAATTCTAGAATTTATGAAAGTTCATGAATTTTAAAAATGTTCATGATTTGAAAAAATAATGAAAAGCAAAAAATAAAAATAAAAAAGAAAAAGAAAAAAGTAAGAGAAACCGGCCAAACAAACACATAAAACCAGCAGGAAGAAAGCATCTGGAAGCTACTAGAAGCTTCCCAAAACCAGAAAAAAGAACCCGGAGCCAGCTTCCCCGCTCGAGCTTCCTTTCGCGCATAACGCTTTATATGGGCCGATCCATCTGCTATAACGGGCGCCACAACAGGCACCAAATAGGAAATGCCGAAATCACTAAATAAGAAGTACTCTTTGCGGAGATCACTCCAACTTCCCAGGTTGCGACAAGTGGCGTGCTGCATGTGCGTCACTTGTCGCAACCTGGGAGTTTTCCCTTTTTTCGTAGATCCGTTTATTCAAAATGTTTTATCTCTTAAACCGTGCGTCCAAATCTCGAACCGCTTTCGCCATTGGATTTCTCGCATCGAGATCTTCAAAACTAGATCCCATGTTGATAGGTTTTGACGAACTTTTTTTTCACGAAAAAACCGGACGAAAAAACCGAACCGGAAACACGGGTTTTTTTTCTTTCCGAAAGAGGCACGTCCATGCCTCTGACGAAAGCACAACTATGTCTCTGGCGGAAGCAAAACCGTGCCTCTCGCGAAAGAAAAGGAATAGAAAACGTGTTTTTTTTCCTTTTCTGAAAGAGGCATACCCATGCCTCTCGCGAAAGCACAACCGTGCCTCTGGCGGAAGCAAAACCGTGCCTCTCGTGAAAGAAAAAAAACAGAAAACATGTTTTTTTCCCTTTCCGAAAGAGGCACGCCCGTGCCTCTCGCGAAAGCACAACCGTGCCTCTGGCGAAAGCAAAACCGTGCTCTCGCGAAAGAAAAAAAAACAAAAAACGTGTTTCTTTTCCTTTCCAAAAGAGGCACGCCCGTGCCTCTCGCGAAAGCACAACCGTGTCTCTTGCGGAAGCAAAACCGTGCCTCTCGCGAAAGAAGAAAAAAAAATAGAAAACCCGTTTTTTTCCCTTTCTGAAAGAGGCACGCCCGTGCCTCTCGCGAAAGCACAACTGTGCCTCTGGCGGAAGCAAAACCGTGCCTCTCGCGAAAAAAATGCATTATTTTCCGCAAAAAAAAATTCGAAAACTTTTTTTCGGTCGAAAAGATAGGGAGGACCGGTAGAAAACCAAAACGTAAAAAAACAAAAGGATGATATATGAGATGGATATGAGGGTTCGCGGACAACCCGGGCATATAAGGATGATATAGGGGTCTGATTGGGTTACGTTTTTCCTTCTCTCCCATTCCCGGTTACTGCCCGGGTATGTCCGTGGACGTACGAGGGATGGTTTGAAGCATACGATTGTAGATGCTCTAATAACCTTACACGTCTACGCCCAAATAAGTCTGACCACAAGGTTCCAAGTTTTGATTGGTGAAGTTCAGATTTTGTCCAGTACCGAAATTGAAATGGCATCAGTTATTTCTTAGAACTCGTTTGAACGGCAAATGATCGCACTAGTTATGTTGGACCACTAATTTCCAAAGATTCTTTTTCGAAGTGAAGTTTAAGCTTAACCTCTGCATTCTTGTATGTACAAAACCATGTCTTTTTTGTTTTTGCGGTAAAATTTTCAATATATTTATCATCAATCATGATACCACAGCAAATACCAAAAATAATAAGAATTACATCTAGATCCGTTGACCATCTAGCGGCGATTATAAGCACTAAAGCGAGCCGAAGGCGTGCCGCCGTCATCGCCCCTGAACAGCAACCGTCGCCGTTAAAAAGAAACTTAGATAGGAAGACTGTAGACACATGAAGACGGACGAACAAATACTGGATCCATGTGGATCCTCTAAAGACAAACGCCGACCGAATCCCGCGAGATCCGCCCGAGGCAAACCTTCACAGACCCTCCGATGACGCTAGAAGCTCCATCCGGGGGGGAGGGGGGATTAGGCACGGAGAACGTTATTTCATCTTCAGAGAGTCGCCGTCACCTCCTCTCTTTAAGAAGGGCACAAACTCTAAGAAAACTCAGAAAAGCATCTAGAAACGAAGCCCTCCCGTCAGCAAGGGCCGGGATCCACCACGCCTCAATGGCCCTAAGACCACTGAAGACGAGGCAGACCGACGTCAGCGCCATCGGGAGACAGGAAAAACCCTAGCGACGGCTGAGTCGAGCGCTTGAAATGGTGCTAATCTTAAGGCCAACATAATGAACTTTATTAAAAGAGCCCAGCATATGTTCTCATGACAGTGCCCGACATCTCCAAACTCTACCACAAACCTATCCATGACAAAAAAAAACCACTGCCAGATCTACGAAATCTATTAGAACATTATAGTACTCAAAGACAACATCTTAGTAAAGAAGGAATCACTGCTTCTACACACGTACATTGATGTTAGGATGCTAGGGTCTAAACAAGAGGCTAGATTTGGGTTATAACCACTACTGAAGCGGCATCGGTTCAACACCTCGCAGATGCTGGGTTTTGCAATTAAATGCACAGAACCATCCTATTCATGTCATGATTAGCGCAAAACTACCACTTTACGATTCATGACATTTTGCACTGATCCAAAATTTTGACAGTGACAAAAAACACTAAGCGAAGAAAATGATCTCGTTTTGATGTGGCTAATCCCTCGCGAGTCGACAGTAGTGATGGTGCGCCATTAACGGCCGGTCGGAAGCGCGCAACTCAGGCTAGTCGCACGCGCGTTGTTTGTTCATTCGTTCCGTAACATTGCCCTACCCTTCGCCGCTGGTCGTGGTGGCCGTTCGCAACTTAAGGTGCCGCCTGTTCGGTTTACCATGTCTCTAGAAAACCCACGTCGTCGTCCTTCCACCGCATTGATGAGCCGTCATGTCGCCTCTCCCCTACGCATATCTCACCTCACCTCTCACCACTGCCGCCACCACCGATGGCGAAGTCTAACAACGGTTGGGAGAGGGCTGTTGAGAACTGGGCCGACAACGATCCAACGAGGAAAGAAATCGGCCAAGAGCTCGCCTAGCAGTTCAAGAGCGTGCCCGCTCTTGTCAGCCATGCCAAAGGCCTTGGGCCAACATTCATGAATGATGAGAGGAAACATGTCTTCCGCGACGGCAAGGGTGTGCCGACAATTTCCATCATCGTCTGGTGCATGATGGAGTCCATCTCCGATGATGTTCGGTAGCGAAACCGGTGGATCATGTATTGCCTTTTGAAATGCGGGTTCCCGGCAGATCCAGTAGATGCAGGCGTGGTCGTCAAGGCCGCCGTGCCGGACCGTGTTGACCCTGAGTACCAAGTCCTCATCCGCAATCCTCCCCTGTTAATGAGCCTATCTCCATCGATGACGAGGAGGACCCAAAGGTGCAAGTATTGTCTCGGCCTCGCGTCGCATGGGTTGCCATGGAAGGAGTGAAGGAGAAGCCAATTAACATTGAGTTGTTGGCCGACATGGATGTCCCAGTGAAGTTGGAGGAGGAGGAGGAAGAGGAGGCACAACCATTGGTGAAGAAGCAGAGGAAAGAGAAGAAGGAGAAGGCACAATTGGTGGTGATGAAGCAGAAGAAGAAAGAGAAGAAGAGGGGGGAGGAGGAGACACAACCGATGGTGAAGAAGATGAAGAAATTGAAGAAAAAGCCTCCGGGCCGCTCTGCTCAACTTATTGGTGTGACACCGTTGCCTCACGTTCTGGTCGACTGACCATTGGCCACTAAAGACGATGTTGTTGTCAAGATTGAACTTGTTGTAGTTGTGTTGATGTGAAGACTAAGTTATTTGCATTCTAGGACTTTAGTAGTAGTGATAAGTTTGGACTATCTGTACGTGGCCGCCGCTTTATTTTGGAACTCATGTGCTATGTTAAGTAACTATACACTACTAGGAAAAACCTTATACACAGAATCTTAGCAGCAGCGCGGCTCAAAAAGAAGCGCTACTACTAAGTTGATAGTAGTAGCGCGGGTTTTTAACCCTCACTACTACTAACCGGTCTCTACCGTGCCCCCCGACACATGCCATAGTAGTAGCGAGGGGTATAAACCCGCGCTACTACTAAGTTGATAGTAGTAGCGCGGTTTTATACCCCTCGCTACTACTAAGTACGAGGTAGGTGAAGTCGCCATATCCTCGGCCGAATCCCCATCTCCTCCCCCAAATCCCTCCTCTCTTCCACCACTCTCTCCTCTCACTTTCCATACGCTCTCACATGGACCTCTTGCCCATGCACCCATCCTCCTCCATGGCGCCGAAAGAGGCCGCCGCCTCGCGCCACCGGCATCTAGGAGCTCGCCGGTCTTCCACCAACGTCTAGGAGGCCGCCGCCCCGCGCCACCACATCGGAGCACCTCGCCACCGGTGACTAGCTCCGCTGCTCCCTACATCACCTTCCTCTCTCCCTCGGCTTTCCTTTTCTCTCTCTCCCTTTGGTTTGACTCACCCTCCCATGTCCATGCCCGTGCAGGTCGTCGCCATGGATGACCCGGAGCTATTTGGCATGGTCGGGAAGAGGAGCCCCACGCCGCGGCCTGGCTCTGCCATGGAAACGGGCCCTCTCCAACGACCACTGCTGGATCTGGTCTTCCGCTGTCCGTTCATGCCTCCGGCGACGCCAATCATCGCTAGATCTTACCATTGCTGCCATTGACAGCACACACGGGATCGAGATTTTTTGTTTTTGTTTTTGAAAGTAATAGCAGTAGCGCGGGGTATAAGACCCGCTACAGCTAATTAGCAGTAGCGTTGTTTGCAACGCACGCTACAGCTAACCATGTATAGCAGTAGCGTGTGTGAACACGCGCTACTGCTACAAGTTAGCTGTGGCGCCGTATCAGTACACTAGTGCAGAACCGGGCGATAGCACCGGTTCGTAAGGCCCTTTAGTGCCGGTTCCATAACCGGCACTAAAGTGTGGGCACTAAAGGCCCCCCCCCCTTTAGTACCGGTTCAGCACGAACCGGTGCTAAAGGGAAACCACGTGGCACGAGCCAGCTCCAGGGGCCTGGAGCCCTTTAGTACCGGTTGGTAAGACCAACCGGTACTATAAGGTTTGGGGGGTTTTTAGTTTTATGATTTCTTTTTCATTTAATTTTGTGTTTCCAGTTTAATTCTTTTTCGTTTGCTGGTATTTTACGATACTACACATTGTACACGTTATATATATATATATATATATTTAAATAGAATTTCTAGTAGAACCAATCATGCATATATATATCATCAATGTCTCACAAACCATCATATTAATTAATTCACACATACACACATGTATAGCTATATACAATTTCTCCTACATATGCATGTTGCCTTCGGAGCCAGTGGCATTAGCCTAATTGGTGCCTTCGGAGCACGATGACAATTGGAAGTGGTTTTCATGAGGGCGGTAGCGGGTAATAGTATTCTCCCTTCGGATTTATGACCTGGTCGAGCAAAAATCCCGCTATTTCCTCTTGAAGTGCTTCTACGCGCTCCGTTTCTAGGAGCTTCGCCCGCACCTCTCTGAACTGTTAAGAAGGAGATCAATATGCATGTGTATTAGTTGTGTGACTAGATATCGATAATGGTGTAAAAATTGTGAATAGTGTTTTGACAAGCGTACCCATTCCTGTCTTTGAAATCTGCTCCTTTCGGACGCCATCATGCGAATGTTCTCGCAAACGCAGAATGCACACAGATCAGTCTCCTGCGCCTGCTTCAGGGCCTTTACGAGAATGGAATTTGATCAGATAATAATTAATCAAGCATGATAATTAAAGAGATGGCAGCTAGCTAGCTAGCTAGTACTACTTAATTACTTACCTTGGGTCTTCCCCATTGAAGCTTTTTTTCCATTCGCCTTCCGTGACGCTGATGAACCTTGCCCAAGCCCTGCCCGCCGACAAAGAAAATGAATAAAGGGGTTATTAAATAGTTCATATCATGAAATGACGAACTAAATAGGCCGAGATATATAGTTAATAATGATTGAAATTACCTGTTGACTATCCCAAACAAGATGTTATAGTCAGTGTTTTCTTTGAGTAGTGAGTCCAGTATTTCAACTGTTCCGGCGTCAATTTTAATGATACACAAGACCCAGTAAAATCTGCATGCACACACGTTTGCATGTCTTAATTAAGCGGGTATATGTAAGCAAAAACATGTAGCTAGCTAGTAGGCAAAAACAGAGAATTTGTAGTATAAGACAGTGTGACTCACTGGAAGTTGTAAGGAAGTAGTATATCTTCATTGTATTTGAGGCGCTTCAAGAACTCTAGCATGCTGTCCTCTACGGCCTTTGCATGACGTGCCTCTATTTTCCATGTGTATTCATTAACGGTGTTTGGGTCAATGAACCCAATGCCATAGCGTCCTCCTTTTCTCATTTCATACATCTTCATCCTGCATATAATACCACAGAAAAGAATATAGTGAGGATAATTATAGGTAATGATTGATCAAAAGGATCACTACAGCTAGCTTGAGACTTAAATTACAGAAAGAAATCACTTACAGATAATAGCAACTAACGATAGATTTGTCGAGTGCGTCTTGATTGTATAACTGAAACAATTCAGAATACTCAACGGACACAACTTTCTCATGGTAGTAATGCTCCTTCTTGACATTCACCATGAGGGACAATCGATCGGAAATCTTGGTAATGTTCATGTACCATTCATGCAATTCATACATTCTCGTTGGGAGGTTCTTGACCTTGTCTGGCTCAACCAAAGGTTGGCCCCGGACATATTTCCGTTTTATTTCATCCTCTCTAAGCACAGGCATGGGCTCGATCTCGAGGAGTTGTCCAACAGTGATTTTGAGAACTTCAGCCTGCATTATATGCTCCTCCGTTATTACCACATTGCCCAACTCAGGAATGTAAACTGTTTGCCCACAATAATATTGGACGCACGTACTGTCACGTGTTGTTGGCACAACAAGCGAGGGGATCGATCGCGCCGCCTGTTCTCCCAGCTGGGGAATGGTTTTCCCGCATTTTTTGACAGCTGCTTCTTGTTTGCTCGATCCCAAGCTCGCCTCCTTACATAGACGTGCTCGATTTAACTTCCTGATGTGGCGCTCATAGTCTGTGTCAACAGGCTTGGGAGCTGGTGGTTGAGCCATACGAATGAAGTGGTCAATCGTTTCCTCAGGCACTTTCTCCCTTGGCGGCGGTGGCGGGTTCGGTGCAAAATGGGCTTCCACCTCGGACTTCGATATGGCTGGGATTTCCTCCTCGGACCTGTCATAAGCCCTCTGCGGAAGAGGCGTGAGGCTTGGACCATATTTATATCGCTTGCCTCCGCCTGTACTTCCTGTACTACCTCGACTCGTACCGCTACGCACCATAGCTGCGGGGTGTCTCTTCTGTGATTGCTGAGGCGACGGAGACGGCTGACGGGGCTGAGTTGGACGAGGAGGAGTGGCCGCCTGAAGCTGTGCCGGACTTGGAGGAGGAGTGGCCTGAGGTTGTGCCGGACTTGGAGGAGGAGTGGACGTCTGACGCTGTGGCGGACTTGGAGGAGGAGGAGTGGCCTGACACTTTGCCGGACTTGGAGGAGGAGTGGCCTGACACTTTGCCGGACTTGGTGGACTTGCAGGAGCGGGAGACTGCTGACTCGGTGGCGGACTTCGACGAGGAGTCGGCTGACGCGGTGTCGGTGGCCTTCGAAAGATGATGCAATCCTTTTTCCATAGGATGATATGATGTTTGGCGTCTCCGAGAAAGCGCTCGTCGTCACCTCCAGGATAGTCAAGCTCTAGCTCCGAATATGGGTCCACCACCTCATCAACCAAGACACGAGCATAGCCCACTGGAATCGGGTTGCAATGGAAGGTTGCCTCGGGGGGATTTGTAAAAGCAACGGCGTCCGCCACCTTCATGGATATGTTCTTCATTTTGACGTGTAGCTCGCAGCCAGTGTTCTCCGTGATGTCATCCACGGGGTATCTACCCAGCATTGCGTCGTCCGGGGCGGAACCCACGCTACTTCTCGGCATGGATGGGGCGGTGCTATCCAATGCTGGATCATTCGCTAGCTGTTGCAGCTGCTGAGACCCCCTTATCTGGGTAAGTGAGTCGATCTGCTCCTGCTGCCGCTGGAATTTGACTACCAATTCCGCTTGACTTGCTTCTAGTCCTTGAAGGCATTCATAGTCCCGCTTCCTCTGCTCCTCCTCCATCTTCCTCTTCTTCTCCTCCGCAATCTTCTTTCTCGCACGGGTTCTGTATTCGTTGTTCCAGTCTGAAAACCCCTCATACCACGGAATAGCGCCCTTGCCTCGTGTTCTTCCCGGGTGTTCAGGATTTCCCAGGGCACGCGTAAGCTCGTCGTTCTCTCTGTTGGGCTGGAACACCCCCGATCGTGCCTCTTCTATTGCAACAAGTATCGCATCGTCGGCTCCCTTTAGACTTGCCCTCGTCGAAACATTGCCTGTCTTCGGGTCCAACTCCCCCCCATGTGCATAGAACCAAGTCCTGACCCTGGGGGGCCAGCTCTTAGTAACCGGAGTGGCACCTGCATCCTCCATCTCTTTCTCAGACTTATCCCACTTAGGCATTGCCACCGCATAGCCACCTGGCCCCATCTTATGGAACTTATCCTTTTTTCGGCATTCTTCTTGTTTATTCTCGACCGTTCCTTAGCTAATTCCGAATCCTTGAATTTCATGAAATCGTCCCAATGAGCACGTTGGTTCTCTAGTGTTCCCTCGAATACTGGAGTCTTCCTTCCTCCCTTGACGTACTTGTCCCATTCACGATTCTTGTGGTTCTTGAATGCAACCGCCATCTTCCTAAGAGCAGCGTCCTTGACTTTCTGCACATCTGCTTCTGTGAAATGATCTGGTAGGGTGAAATATTCCATGAGAGTATCCCAAAGCAGATCTTTTTGATTCTTGTCGAGAAAAGTAACATCTGGACGTGGAGCAGCGTCCTCTTTGCCTTTTTGTCTTTTGTCTTTTGCTGGCTCTCTCCATTCTTGAAGGGAGATCGGGAGTTGGTCCTTCACAAGAACTCCGCACTGACGAATGAACTTGTCCACAATCTTCTTAGGCGCTAATGGTTCGCCATTAGGTCTGACTGCCTCGATATTGTACTTTACGCCCTCCTTCAACTTTTTGTTCGGGCCTCGTTTCGTCCTTTTGCCTGAAGATTTGCTCGATCCGGATGGCTGAAAGAACAAAGATCGATTCGTTAATATATCTTCAAGTCATTTAAAACATGTGATGATCACCAGATACCTGCTTATATAAATATATATACCTCGCCGGTCTTTGTTGTTTCAGGATCAACATGTTCTTCGTCATCATCATAATCGTAGTTCATGACTTCATCAATTCGGTCGTCGCGATCGAATGTCATATCACCCTCTCCGGTGTTGTTTAGAAATTCGGAGCCGTCATAATCTTCTTCATTCTGATCATCATCTGGCCCGCGTATCATATCGAACATGGTCTGTTCTCCCTCTCTGTCGGTATTGTCTGCCATAGCTTTTATTTAACTAATTCAAAAGAAATATAAAACAATTTAGTATTCAAATTACATCGTCTCGAATAATAGATATAATCTCGAATACTTCGTCTAGAATAATACATATAATCTCGAATACATCATCTCGAATAATATATAATATTGAATAGTACATCACTGGCTAGCTAATTAAAGATCGAATACTACAGAAGAATCTAGGACACTCACGGTTCCTGCGGCGCGGGCGGTGGACACCCAAAGAGAAGGAACCCTCACAGGATCATAGCTGAAATGAGATCCCCGAAGATACTGCCAGGTATTGGAGAACCTGTCGCCCTCTAACGCAACCATGTAGCGATGGACGTGCTCGTCCTCCTCCCTGACACGGCGATGTACCACCTCCGGCGGGGCCGGGTCCCTCCGCACCGAAACTGGCCCACGCAAACGCCACCAAACGAGATCAGGGTCGACGACGGGACCCGGAGCCGGGTTCCTCATCAAGCGGCGCGCCCCTCCAGGCAGCACCTCCCAGTGCCAGCCCGGCGGAGCCCAGTCCCGGACATGGGTCGGCTGGACGTCGTCGCGGACGGGTCGACTGCGAGGATGCGGGCCGGGCATCGTCGAGAACAAATACTAGCTATATGCCCACAAAAAGTAATATTTTTTTAATGATTGGATTTTGATAACTAAAATTTCTAACATTTCTACTATTTCAAAAATCTATATACTATTTCATACTAATTAAGCATCTAACACTAAAAACAGAAAACACAACTTCTATACATCCATTAAAAAACTGAAAAACAACGTTATATCCATACTAATTATATCCATACTAATTAAACACTAATTATATCCATCTAACATGCATTCATACATATATAATAGTGAAAAAATAATAATCTAAATAATCTAAACTAATTAAACATACAAAATACGTATATACTAATTAAACACTAATAATCTAAACTAATTAAACATACAAAATACTATGTACGTGTGTGTGTGTGTTCATGCATGCTTGTGTGTGGTGTGTGGGCTCGGGAGGGGCGCCCATGGTGGCCGCCGGGGCGAGGGAGAGGGGTTAGAGGGGGAGAGTCACAGCGCGCGACGGCGATGGCGAGGCGACGGCCGGGGCGGCGACGCGGGGACGGGCAACGGGACGGGGACGACGCGACAGGGACGGGACAATGCGACGGGGACGGGCCCGGGGCGGCGACGGAGACGAGGGCGGCGACAGGACGGGGGCGGCGACGGGGACGGGGCGGCGACGGAGACGACCGAGGGCGGCGGCGATGGCGACGGAGACGGAAACAGAGGAACAAATAGAGAGAGAAACTGAAATTTTCGTAGCTGTGTATATATAGAAGGCACCTTTAGTACCGGTTGGAGCACCAACCGGTACTAAAGGCCTGTTTTGCCAGCCAAGCGGCGGGAAGCGACCCTTTAGTACCGGGTGGTGGCACAAACCGGTACTAAAGGCCCCCCCCTTTAGTACCGGTTTGTGCCACACCCGGTACTAAAGGGGTCGCGCTGCCACCCCAAAGTTTAGTCCCACCTCGCCGGGCGAAGAACAGCCGTACTGGTTTATAAACCCAGCCACGGCTACCACTTCGAACTCCTCTATATAGCTAGCAGGCTTGTGGGCCTAAACTCTTCGCGCTGCCCTCTGAGTCTGCTGGGCCTTTAAGGCCTGTAATTACACACCTGTGGCCTATCAGGCCCACAGGACAGCACCCCAATTTTTTTATAGTTTTTTTCTTTTCTGCTTTATTTTCTTCTATTTATTTTTGCGTAGTTTTTTCTTTCTGTTATATTTATTTTCTTCTATTTATTTGTGAGTAGTTTTTCATCTAGTTTGCCAAAATTCAACATTTTCAGAGTTCATTTTGTAGTGATTTTCAATTTCACGGTCATTTTGTAAACGATTGAAAAATAGGAAATATATTTTTTTTTCTTTTCTGCTTTATTTTTTCTTCTATTTATTTTTGAGAATTTTTTTCTTTTCTGCTATATTTATTTTCTTCTATTTATTTTTGAGTAGTTTTTTATATAGTTTTTTTCTTTTCAGCTATAGTTTTTCTTTCTTTTCTGCTATTTTTTCTGTTAGTGCCCGTAGTTTTCAAATTTGAATAGTTTAAATTTTGAATTATTTGAAATTAGTGTGAATTTGTTTGCACATAAAATTTCTTCGCGTTTCAAATGCCAAACACATAACTACCCTAACTATTACAGAGATTCCCCTCTCGGTGCGAAACACAGAAGAAAGTAATGATAGCTAGTGAAGCCGATCACATCCCAGATCTTTGGGTGTGAAACTTTTTCTTCGCGTGTGTCCCTTTGCGCCGTAACCATGGAAAATCTTCATCATTTAACGGGATGCTCGGGTCAATATTCACTGTGAATGGAGCAATTTCATCAAACTTTTCATAATCTTCTGACTTGTCTGTCTTGTCATCCACTCCCACGATGTTTCTCTTCCCAGAAAGAACTATGTGCTGCTTTGGCTCATCATACGATGCATTCGCTTCCTTATCTTTTCTTTTTCTTGGCTTGGTAGACATGTCCTTCACATAGAAAACCTGTGCCACATCATTCGCTAGGACGAATGGTTCGTCTGCATACGCAAGATTGTTGAGATCCACTGTTGTCATTCCGTACTGCGGGTCTTCCGTTATCCCGCCTCGTGTCATATTGACCCATTTGCACCGAAACAAAGGGACCTTTAAACCACGTCGATAGTCAAGTTCCCATATGTCCTGTATATAACCATAATATGTTTCCTTTCCCGTCTTGGTTTCTGCATCAAAGCGGACACCACTGTTTTGGTTGGTGCTCTTCTTATCTTGGGCGATCGTGTAAAATGTATTACCAATTATCTCGTACCCTTTGAAAGTCATTATATTTGAAGATGGTAACTGGGACAGCAAGTACAGGTCATCTTCAATAGAGGTGTCATGCATGGTACGTGTCCGCAACCAGCTGGCGAAACTCCTGGTTTGTTCACGTGTAATCCAGTCATCAGACCGCTCCGGGTGTTTGGAGCGTAGCAAATTCTTGTGTTCATCCATATACGGAGCCACCAAGGCGGAATTCTGTAGAACTGTGTAGTGTGCTTCAGGGAGAGAATATCCGTCCATACATATTATTTGTTCCCCTCCTAGCGTGCCTTTTCCATCCAGTCTGCCCTTATGCCGTGATTCAGGAACACCATGTCAGGACCCCGACTCGATGTCATATCGATCTAGCCGGTAACACCTCATATCACTTTGCGGCCTCACGCACGGTATCCCCACGGGTGTCGCCTTACCTTTGCCCGGGACCGTTTGCGCCTTTTGGCTCACGTATATGATAGTGTTGCTAGCATCCATATGATAAAGAGCCCGGGCTGACATGACTAGTCGTAAACCCAAAGTGGCACAGACTTACAGGGACAGGCATCCATGACCCAGCTTCGAACGTGTCGGTCATCAGCAAGTGGGTCCGGGCTGTAGCACTGGGCTAGCAGGACTCCGGTAAACCGGGCTGTAGCGGGCTAACAGGACTCCGGTACTCAAAGCGTGACATTTCCCCGAAGGGACAGACACAGGAACGAAGAAGGACACATGCCGGCCAGCCTAAGTGTTCCAGAGCAGTAGCAAGCTACCATGGCTCAGCGGTAACACTAGGAGACATTTCCCGGTAAGAGAGGCTACTAAAGATAAACAACTAGATAGTCAGATCCCACACATACCAAGCATTTCAATCATACACACAATATGCTCGATATGTGCAAATACAACGAAGCATCACAACATGACTCTACGACACAAGTACTTTATTTAAGGCTCAGGGAGCCATACATAACATACACAAAGGTACGGGTCTCACGACCCAACATACAAGTCATACAGTCATACAAACCAGCAGCGGAAGTAACTTGTCTGAGTACAGACAACTAGTAAAATAAAAGAGGCTTGGAAAGCCTAGCTATACTACGTGGTCCTTCACAAGCTCAGGGTCACCACCTGGGTCTTTAGCCTACTCGTTGATGTCAACGTCTACATAGAACCCATCAGAAGGGGTTGCAGCGTCTTCTGTAAAAATGTAAATTATAGCAACATGAGTACAAAGGTACTCAGCAAGACTTACATCAGATCCTACATACATGCATAGTATCAAGAAGGGTTGGTGGAGTTATTGCAGCAAGCCAGCTTTGACTCTTGGCTAGGCTATCCTACGATACTCCAACTTGAAATGGTTTTGCGCACACGAGTCCACTACTCACCACTTCAATACACTACCGAGGATCCACCTCCGTCTTCCTACGGAAGAGCCATCCTCGGCACTCACACTTATCTTGAGGCTTTTAGTAGTTTCCATTTACTTGTCTATGAACTGTATAGGCAACCAAGTAGTCCTTTACCGCGGACGCGGCTATTCGAATAGATTATGATAACCCTGCAGGGGTGTACTTCTTCATACATGTTTCCACCACTTAGCGTCTGCACACGACATGTGCTCGGCAGACTTCAAGCGAAAGCCGACGTGGGTGTAGACCACGACCTACCTAAACACTTAAGCCTCTAGTCCAGGTTTATCGCCTATTCAGGTTCCATCCGCAGGGAGTCCGGCCGAGGTTTCCCATACGGCCCCGAACGATGTGAACAGGGTTCCCGAGATACCTAACGGGTATTCGGTACACCCGGCCACGTACCTACCGCATCACAGCCCACCCCTACGGTCAGCGCTGTCCACGGCCTCCAGTAGGCTACAAACACCAGAAACTACTTGCAACTCCTGGACAGAGAGCTAGGGTGAATAAGAAGTCGAGCGGGGTCATATTTCAGGGCCCAATGCATGGTAGTAGCTGTATCTTAAATCACACATACAGATCTCAGTGCTTAAGGTCGGCTTCAATGAAACAACCCACCATGTACTCCTACATGGCCTCTCATCGATACCTTTACCAAATCGTGTTCACCACACCACTCTCATTACCGACATAATCATTTCACTCTAGCCCATCACCCAGATGAACCAGACCTGACACGACTCTAAGCATAGCAGGCATAGCAAGGTAGGAACAACACATACATATGGCTCAATCAACTCCTACACATGCTAGTGGGTTTCATCTAGTTACTGTGGCAATGACAGGTCATGCAGAGGAAATGGGTTCAACTACCGTAGCACACAGCAGTTTGAAACGCGTTGTCTTAATGCAGTAAAAGAGAGCAGGAGCGAGAACATGGGATTGTATCGATATGATCAAATGGTTGGTTGCTTGCCTGATGGTTCGATGCACTGATACGGTTCTTCGTTAGGGTAATCACGGTACTCCTCGGAGGCAGAACCTGTCGCAAAGGACACCGATACACAACCATCACCAAACAATGTGCAACAATATGATGCATGCATGAAACATGGCAATATGAGTGTGTTGGGCTAATGCAACTAAAACCAGAAGGGTTTGAACAAATTTGAATCAAGGATTCAAATTTCAAATTCAAATATGGCCTTTTAAAGTGCTTTTCCTTGTTCTGCTTAAAACATCAATTTAACTTGTTTGATCATGCATGAAAATAGTACAGATGGATAGATTGGATTTTTCTGATCATTTTTCATATATAATTTGTCCAATTTGGAGTTACAGAATAAAAGTTATGAATTTTTGAAGTTTAAATAATATTCTGGAATTTCCTGATTTAAATTAAATCCAGAAATTATAGTTATTGCGCCAGCATGACGTCAGCATGACGTCAGTGGTCAACTGCGGCTGGCTGAGGTCAAACCTGACGTGTGGGGCCCACACGTCAGTGACAGGGGGGTTAAACAGGGTTAAATTAATCCTAATTACTAATTAGTGGCGCTGGGGCCCACTGGTCAGTGTCAGGGGGTTAACTAACAGTGGTTAGCGCTAATCCTAATTAGCTACAGGGCTGGGCCCACCTGTCAGGGACTCAGGGGGGTCCTGCCGTGGTCAAGTGGGTCAAACCCACCGGCGACGTGACGCCGGCGAGGCCCGAGACGGCGGCGCGATGCGGGATCGCGCTACAGGGCACGGGCGAGGCCGTTCTTGGGCTCGTTGGAGAGCTCTTGCTCCCGCGCGTCGAACGGTGGTGGTGGCCGAGCCTGGGGTGGCCGGTATCGTCGACGGCGAGCTCGTGAGCGGCGGCCGGAGTTCGGGTGCGGTCGGAGTCGGCGTTGCAGGGTGTTTGGGGAGGCGTTGGTGCGTGCTGCGTGCTCCTAGTGAGGCGTGGAGCACGATAGTGTGCTCGGTTGGGCGCTACGGTGACCGTGGCCACGACGGCGACATCGCCGGCGGCGTGGAGCTCTCGGCCAAGGTGGGGCTAAGGCCTAGAGGTCGAAAGAGACCAGGGGAGAAGGGGGAAACGACTCGGGGGCTCACCGCGGTTGCAGTGGGCGTCGAAGCGGGCTCGGAGACGCGCTGGAGACGGCGAATTCGACGGCGATGATGGTCGGAGCCCGAAGAGGGGAACGGCGACGTGGCGGCGATGCAGGGCTTCCGGAGGCCCGTGGAGCGGTGGGGAGGAAGAGGGGGTTGTGGCGGAGCTTCTGAGCTAGTCGGGGGAGCGAGGGGTGGCCGGAGACGGCTGCTATGGCGAACGGCGGCGACGGTGGTGTTCGGCCGTGTGAGAGAGAGAGCGAGGGAGAGGAGGGAGAGCCGAGGGAGAGTGAGAGAGAGCAGGGGGGAGGCGTGGCGTCGTCCAGGGGCATCGAGGCGAGGAGGGGAGGGCAGGCAGGCAGGGAGAGAGGTGGCGTGGCGCGGTGGCGCGCGCGCGCGCCGGCCACACTCCCCTCCCTCTGTCGGGACGAAGACGACAGAGGAGGGAGACGGGCTGGGCCGCCTGCTGGCTGGGCCGGCCAGCTGGATGGGCTGCACAGGGAGGAGCCCAGGTAAGCTTCTCCCTTTTATTTTTTTCTGTTTTCTAATTTCTGACATTTGTTTTGATTTAAATAATATATTAAATCATTTATTTAACTTATGCCAATTTTTGCAGGGGCTAGATATATTATTCCAGAGCTCCTTTATAATTGGCATAATATTTGGACATATATTAATATATATAGAAATATATTTCCAATGCAAATATTTATGCATTAATTCCAAATGCCCAAAATAAATGTCCATGAGCCACTAAAAATATTGGTTTGATTTTTATCTCTGTCCAATATTTTCAGAGAGCAACATGAGCATTTTCTTGGACCCTTTTTGGAGAAATTTTTATTTGGGTCATTTTCAAAATGATTCTGAGGGTTTCACAGATCCCCATTTCAAGTTAAATGGAATTTAAACATGATGCACACACTCTAATGCATGACTAGCTAGGGTGTGACAACTCACCCCCACTCAAAAGAATCTCGTCCCGAGATTTGGGTTCCTCCGGGAAGAAGGCGGGGTACTCGAGTCGAAGACGATCCTCCCTTTCCCAAGTTGCTTCATCCTCAGAATGGTGCGACCATTGTACTTTGAGGAACTTGATGTTCTGACGTCGAGTGGTACGCTCGGCCTGATCGAGGATACGAATGGGGTACTCTCGATATGTAAGATTATCTTGGAGATCAAGCGTTTCGTGGTCCACTTCACGGATAGGATCCGAGAAGCAACGCCTGAGTTGAGAAACGTGGAAGACATCGTGGACTCTGGAGAGATGCGGAGGTAGTTCCAACTGGTAGGCAACTTCTCCTCGTTTGGCGAGAATGCGAAAAGGTCCAATGTAACGAGGAGCCAATTTGCCTTTGATACCGAAACGATGGGTTCCCTTCAGAGGGGTGACCCGAAGATAAGCCTTCTCGTCAACCTCGAAAGTCATAGCCTTATGTTTTCGGTCATATTGACTCTTTTGACGAGATTGGGCTGTTTTCAACTTTTCACGAACGATGCGAACTTGTTCTTCTGCTTCCTGAATCATATCCGGGCCAAAGAATTGTCTTTCCCCGGTCTCTGACCAGTTAAGGGGTGTTCGACACCGTCGTCCATAGAGAACTTCAAAAGGGGCTTTACCCAAGCTAGATTGATAGCTGTTGTTGTAAGCGAATTCGGCAAATGGAAGGCACTTCTCCCAGTCCATTCCGAATGAGATAACAGAGGCTCGAAGCATGTCTTCTAGAATTTGGTTGACGCGTTCCACTTGACCACTCGACTGAGGGTGGAAGGCGGTGCTAAAGGAGAGACGGGTTCCCATAGCATTTTGGAAACTTTCCCAAAATCGAGAGGTGAAAAGACTTCCTCGATCCGAGTTAATTTCCAAAGGAACACCATGAAGGGACACTATTCGGGAGATGTATAAGTCTGCCAGCTGACTAGCGGTTATACTCTCACGAACAGGTAAGAAATGGGCTACTTTGGAAAGACGATCGACCACGACGAAAATAGCATTATTCCCTCTCTTGGTCCTGGGAAAACCGGTAATGAAATCCATACCAATTTTATCCCATTTCCATTCAGGAATAGCTAAGGGTTGAAGGGTGCCAGCAGGCCGTTGGTGCTCTGCTTTTACACGACGACAAACGTCGCAATTAGCAATATACTGAGCAATTTCTCTCTTCATCCTAGTCCACCAGAACCTCTGGCGTAGGTCCTGATACATCTTAGTACTACCGGGATGAATGGTGAGAGGAGATTCATGA